>NC_036846.1:4125381-4129694 GCF_002910315.2 Salvelinus sp. IW2-2015
GTTCTGGTGATGGGTATTACAGCAGGCGAGCAGCAGCAGGGGACTCCTGACACTAATATATTTTCACATGAAAAAGAGGAGATAGAAACCGTGATGGACAGAGAAAAAGAAAAACAGCAAAGGAGAGTGATACACGGAGAGGGATGAGAGAGAGAGAGACTGAGCAAGAAAGAGAGAAAGCGAGAGAGCGAACAAGACAGTAGGGCTGAGGCGGGAGCCCAGGGGAGGTGGCGAGGAAGACGGACAGCAAAAGATAGTGGATGGGAGGTTGGAGAAAGAGACAGACAGGCAGGGAGAGATAGAGGCAGGCTAAGCTCCTTGGGGACGCTGGGAGTTTTATTATCATTCACATCCACTCTGATCCCTGTCCCTCGCCACCTGCGGCCATTTTGGAGCAATCCTGACCCGTTAGTGCACTGGGCTCTCCATGGACCACCTGCAATTAAAAAGCCAGGGAGGAAACAGATTAAACAGGAACATCTCAAATCCATAATCCCCCTGCTGCTCCTGCTGCCGCGGCCTTTACGACTTCTGTTGTCCTCCTGGGGAAGAGTCTGTGAAGTAGAGGGAGAGAAAGAGAGAGAATTTAGTCTGCAAGAGAAAGTCTAGTTTGCTATTATCGGTGACATTCACCATCCTAATGTAAAACAGACAATCTTGCATTTGTCTCTGTCCGATACCTATGGTTTTTCACCWGTACTTCTCKTTAAGGACGATGCTGCCATCGCAAAGTGTGTCGGCATGGATTCGTTTTTTAAATGTTAGAGCATGTACTGTAGCATAACGAAGCAAGGCGTGAARGACAAACAACGTGTAATGATGTGTAGCATATTATAGTGTTGTACTGTAGCATACAGCATTGTAGCATTACGTAGTGTTAGCCTTGCTTAGTTGTCGTTTCCACCATGCACTCCCCATGCTAACTGACTGACAGGAGAGATGACACTAGTGGTGTGAAAGTCAGATCAGGGAGAGAGGAAAGTTGGTAATTATTTAGGTATACAAATGTGCTTGTCTGTTTAAGTGTGCTTTGGAAATCTGACAGGGATTAAATGGACATGTCATAATGCAAAGTAGACAGATCTAAGACTGATAGAGAGAGAGAGTAGGCAGAGAGGCAGGAGAGAGGAGTGAGGCAGAGAGAGGAGTGAGGCAGAGAGAGGAGTGGAGGCAGAGAGAGGAGTGAGGCAGAGAGAGGAGAGGAGGAGAGAACGAAAGGGCGAGGAGGGGAGAGAGAGGAGGAGAGAAGGCAGAAGAGAGAGAGAGGCAAGAGAGAGGGAAAGAGAGAGAGAAGAGAGAGAAGGAGAGAGCAGGAGAGGAGAGAGGCAGAGAAGGAGGGCAGAGAGAGGAGTGAGGCAGAAGAGGAGTGAGGCGAGAGAGAGAGAGAAGGCGAGAGAAAGAGAAGAGGAGAGAGGCGAGAGAAAGAGAGAGGCAGAGGAGAGAGAGGGAGAGAGGCAGAGAGAGAGTGAAGGCGAGAGAGAGGAGTGAGCGAGAGGCGAGAGAGAGAGAGGAGTGAGCAGAGAGAGAGAGAAGGTGAGAGAAAGAGAGCAGGCAGAGAGAGAGATGAGAAGGCGAGAGAAAGAGAGGCAGAGAGAGTTGAGGCAGAGAGAGAGAAGGCGGAGAGAAAGAGAGAGGCAGAGAGAGAGAGAGAGAGGAGAGAGGCATAGAGAGGAGTGAGGCAGAGAGAGAAGAGAGAAGGCGAGAGAAAGAGAGAGGCAGAGAGGAGAGCCTCTGCCTGTGAATAACCATTTGGCTTACTCACTGTTGGCCTGCTGCACGTTCTCAGACCGTCAATCTGGATGGAATGTTTTATTCATGTCCTCTATCGCTCATTTCACACTCTCTCTCCCATTCACTCACTCACATACACACAATCTCCCTCTCCGTTGCTCTCTCATTATCGCACTCTCTAACACACTCCCTTGCAGTGGTACTTTACAGTCAGTAGAGGAAGTGAAAGAATACTCCTCATCTGAGATGAGCTAAACATATTCATTTTGGTTCCTTCCTTTGTGTCTCRAACAGCCCAACCAGACAACAGAAACATATCTTCCTTGATTTCCTCTTATTTCAAACCGCTGTCTCTCTCTCCCTTCTTTCTCATATTRCTTGTCTCTCTCTCYCTGTATATTATTTATGTGTGAGGATTGGTATAGCGTATTCTAATCTTTCCAAATGAATTACACCTCCCCTCGTTATTCCTTCCTCCTAAGGCTCTCTAAGATCTCTTTCTTTCTCAGTGGAATTGAATATTGCTTTTGTAATCTTGCAGACGGAGGGCCTTTGGTCATGCATTGGGTTCTGATGGCTGTTCCTGGTGCTGATGCAGGTATGTGTGTGTTTCTGCTGCTCTCAGCTTCCTMTGCTGATTAAACCCAGGGTTAAACAGGGGTCAGGTGAAACTAATTATGAGACTGACACCTGTAGTTCATTCAAATGTGAATAACAGTTCGATATCTGCGGYAGTGTTTTCTTTGCTGCAGTAGGTCTATCTACTCTCTCAGGGGGGCTTGTGAATGCTGTGTAGGCCATCTAGAATACACCGGGAATTTTATATATGTGATCCAGATATTTTGACTTCTTACTTCTCTAAACATTTATTTTTTCAATATTCTTTCCCAACAGAGTTCTGAGATTTCTCATAGATTTCTCATTTCTTGTAGTTACTACATGATTCCATATGTTTTATTTAATTGTTTCAATGTCTTCACTATTAGAAAAAAAACGAACCCCCCCCCCCTGGAATGAGTAGGTGTGTCTAAACTTTTGACTGGTACTGTATGTGTTTTTTAGAAGTGAATGTAAGTCTAGTGGTTCTTCCTYTCTCAGCTGTCTCGGTGTACTCTGGCTTTATTGACTGGTAGTAGAGAACGTGGGAGGCAGATTCCTCCCTGATGGCATTGGTATGCACATAGCACACAGCAGACTCTCGAAATTTTATTGAAATATTCAAGACTCTCCTCTTTAATTGTGAATAATAGCATCAGGAATAAAATCAGTATAACGAATCCCTACTTCACCAATTATACTGGCATCAATTTGCTTCAATCTAGAGAGAAAGGGCGAGAAGATGTGTGTGTGTGTGTGTGTGTGTGTGTGTGTGTGTGTGTGTGTGATAACCAAGCCCAAGGTAGTGTGTGTATATGTGTACTTGGGTGTGTGATAACCAAGCCCAAGGTAATAAAACACTTTTTTTTCTCTTCTCCTCACTTGTTTTGTAGAGAGAGAAGAGAGAAGAGAGAGAGRTGAGTTGCTATGCAGATTTATTCTGAATAATAACAAGATGTGAATACATCCATACCAGTCAGGGTCTGTGTTCCTTATCGAGGTGAGTCTCACACAATAACACTGTCCTGAGGGACTCAGTCTATCTGGGAGACTAATGGCGAGAGACACATAATAGAGAAACAATTCAGCATAGAAAAGTCYGTAATGTGTTTTGACTTAATAAATCTGCTGTCACTCACTGAGACAAGTTTTGAGTAATGTTTGATATTCTTGGCATTAGATTCGAGGTATTTTATCTTTGTAAATCTATCATTCTATCAACAGAGAGACGAAAGGGAGAAAAACAGAGTTGAACTCTCAGCTAAGACCTAAATATTGCAGGGAGTAAACTGCAAAGAGACTTAAAACWTCTTTATGATAGGAGGCAGCATTTCCACTTTTGGATGAATTGCGTGCCCATAGTGAACTGCCTCCTACTCTGTCCCAGATGCTAATATATGCATATTATTATTACTATTGGATATAAAACACTCAGACGTTTCTAAAACTGTTTGAATMATGTCTGTGAGTATAACAGAACTCATATGYCAGGCAAAAACCTGAGAAAAAATCCAAACAGGAAGTGAGAATTCTGAGACTGGTCAATGTTCAACTCATCGCCTATTCAATTCCCTGTAAGATATGGATCTGTTTGCACTTCCTACGCCTTCCACTAGATGTCAACAGTCTGTAGAACGTGGAATGAAGCCTCTAGTGTGATGTGGGGCCGGATGGGAGGTGTTTCAGTCATTGGTCTGTCAGAATGCCAGTTCCTGGTCACGCGCGTTCCAAACGATATCGTCTTGCTTTCCATAACTTCTAGAGACACAAAGGAATTCTCCAGTTGGAACGTTATTGGATAGTTATGATAACAACATCCTGAAGATTGATTGGTTTGACCAGTTTATTRGACCTGTTATATAACTTTCTGAAGTTTTCGTCCGAGTTCGCCTGCAGCTGCGCGAGCGTTTGGACATGTGCACTAAACATGCTAGCAAAAGTAGCTACTTAGACATAAGTAATGGACATTATCGAACAAAACAACA
>NC_036846.1:4136336-4148618 GCF_002910315.2 Salvelinus sp. IW2-2015
AAACACACACAGACACAGTGAACCTCTGCCCTCAAACCCCTCCTCTTCCCTTCAATCACCCCACATCTAAATATCTCTATTTCCTTCCCTGCTTCCCCTTTCACCCTCCGCAACCCGGAGTCGGGTAGAAATGAATACATGAACAAACTGCGGAACTTCAGTTGACATCCTAATATACTACACACAGGACTGGAGGGCAATTACAAAAATAAAAGGAATGAGAGAGAAAGAGAGGGGGGGTCAACAACAAATGATTGAGAGGCAGAGAACCTCTCCACATATGAGATGCGTTGGAAATTAGATTTCCAGTTTCCAATGAATTTGTAGCCAGTGCTTCCCAGCCATAGGCATAATACATGACCTAGGTGTTAATGTGTTGTGATTCCTTTCTTTTCCCACTTCACTTCCTCGAACAGCATATTGACTTTTTCAGCTGTGTTTATTAGAATTTCTCATTATCTTGACATTTCACTGAGGCTTTGCAGCTTATTGGGATCCCAGAGTGGTCTGACGTGTTGACTCGAAAGGAAGGAGGCAATCTTCCCTGTGAAAAAAAACACTTTCAGAAAGCCTAACAATGCTAGACGGCTGCATGTCTTATTGTCATGTAAAAATACAACTTTGGATTGGATGCTGTCATTATGGTGTATGGTAGGGGGATGCTTCTGAGGGYCCGGAACGGAGCAAATGGAATGGCATCAAAAACCTGGAAACCATGTGTTTGATGTATTTGATACTATTCCTCGAATTCCGCTCCAGTCATTACCGTTCTCCCCAACAAAGGTGCCACCAAGTTCCTGTGGTGTATGGTAGGGTTAGGGTGTGGATCTGCTCTTATGGGTGTTGTTCTACTGTTATTGGTAGAGCTACCACATATGTTTTAAGAGCCCTTGGTTTCCTTCTCTAAGTGGCTGAACTGAAATAACTCCAAGATTTTTTACTGGTCATGTCCCAACAGACCAGTTTGATGTTGAGGAAATATTAACAGGGCAAAGGGTTGAAGGACACATGGAACAGGGAACAGACAGTAAAAGATCCACTTACTGGGTCAAACAAAACTAACGGTTAGGGTTAAAGGTTGAGATATAGACCTGCACTACCAATACAACACATCTATATGAAGATTAAAGACTGCCTTACAAACAGCCATTTATTTGGGGTTAATGTCTGCCTATAGGAAGTTATGTGGCATCAAAACAATATTCTATAGCCCCAATTGGGGTTTCCTAAATCACATGCAAAATAACATTTAATCACACATTTTCAGGTCAAGCTCAAGATTTCTAAATCACAATGTTGACATGGGTTGACATATCCCCCCCCCCTCTCTCTCACTCTCGCTTGCTCTCTTTACCTCTCTTTCTCTTTCTCCCGCTCTCTCCCTCTCTCTACCTCTCTCTCCCTTTCTCCCTATCTCTCTCCCTCTCTCGCTCTCTCTCTCTCTGTTAATCCTCCCAGCCCCATGAAGCCATTCCAACAGGTGAGGGATGTTTGTAGCACAATAACTATTTATACTCTGTCTCACCCAGCCGCTATTTCAAATATTAAATAAATAAAACAAGGCCTTCAATTAAAGTGGAATCAGAACAGCGTTGTCAGTCAGCTTTTCCCTGGATTAGGTCTGGTGCGACTCACAGCTCCCTCGTCGTTTCCTCTCGCCTCTGTCTCTGCCACAAAAGGTGGGGGTAGCATTATGTGAGATGCGTGTTGTGTTAAAGCCCTCAGATTGGGCCTTTTTTTATGAGCTGGCTTGTCAAGGGGATCATGGCATTTACTGTGTTAAAGTATCACCAGCATGTCAGATCAGACAGGCCCCCGCTTGAGATGGGATGGGCTTTACAATCACACACACACACACACACACACACACACAGACACCACACCACACACACTACACACACACACACAGCACCACACACACACACACACACACACCACACCACACACACACACACACACACAACACACACACACACACACACACAACACCACACACCTGGATCTGTTACTGTAACGCATCTTGGAAACAATGGGGTAGAGATCTTTACCATTTTGGCAAGGTCAGGCCAGGGTTACTTTAAGAAATGAGGAGATGGGAAATTCTATTGGATTCGTATTAACAGACATTGTGAACGATGCCCGTATGTTGTCAATGGAGATTCTGGGACATGAGAGTCAATTGGGTTCTAGCTCAACAAAAAAAACATTAGCATGAATTACGTGAACAAGAAGCACAACATGACAAATATTTTCCGAGATGTGAGATAATTACCTTGTTGTTTATAATATCGAACAGTTGTAAAAATATTTTTGAGGAAAATAAGCATATTTCTCGACTCAWACCCTGACTTTTAGAAGAGATTGTGTGACAATTAGCTTAGCAACCGCGTGACGCAGCATGACAATTTGAACACGATTGTCTGCTGGGTGGGGTCTTATATGTTCCTCCATTCATTGGCCATTGAGATCAAATCAAATGTTATTTGTCACATGCTTTGTAAACAACAGGTGTAAACTAACAGTGAAGTGCTTACGGGCCCTTCCCAAAGTAAAAAACGTAATAATAAATGTAATAAAAAATACACAATGAGTAACAGTAACTTGGCTATATACACGGGTACCATTACCGAGTCGACGTGCATGGGTACTAGGTAATTGAGGTAGATATGTACATAAAACTAAGACTAAAGTGACAGATAATAAACAGTAACAGCAGCATATGTGATGATGAGACAAAAAAGTTAGTGCCAAAAAAAGAAGCTCAACGCAGATAGTCCAGGTAGTTATTTGGTTAAATATTTAATGAACTATTTAGCAGTCTTATGGCTTGGGGGTAGAAGCTGTTGAGGGTCCTGTTGGTTCCAGATTTGGTGCATTGGTATAGTTTGCCATGTGGTAGCGGAGCGAACAAAGGGAGCTCGGCCCCAGTGATGTACTGGGCTGTACGCACTACCCTCTGTAGCACCTTGTGGTCGGATGCCAAGCAGTTGCCATACCAAGCGGTGATGCAGTCAGTCAAGATACTCTCAAAGGTGCAGCTGTATAACTTTTTGAGGATCTGAGGGCCCATGCAAAAAAAATGTCAGCCTCCTGAGGGGGAAGATGCGTTGTCGTGCCCTCTTCACGACTGTGTTGGTGTGTGTGGACCATGATAGATCCTTAGTAATGTGGACACCTGAAGTTCTCGACCCGCTCCACTACAGTCCCGTCGATGTGAATGGGGACGTGTTCGACCCTCCGTTTCCTGTAGTCCACAATCAGCTCCTTTGTCTTGCTGACATTGAGGGAGAGGTTGTTGTTATGGCACCACAGTGCCAGGTATCTGACCTCCTCCCTATAGGATGTCTCATCGTCGCCTGTGATCAGGTCTAACACCGCCGTGTCGTCGGCAAACGTAATGATGGTCTGATATGCACTGAGAGTCATGCGCGGCCACACAGGTGTGGGTTAGCAGGGAGTACAGGAGGGGACTAAGCACACACCCCTGTGGGTAGATATATTCACGGGTCTAACAGACCCAAAATTACGAGATCGGGTCCGGTTCCTAAATTCAGACTTTTGTCTCGGATCTGGGTCGAGTCTGGTATAATTGCCAGGGGTCTCGGGTATATGCAGTTCAGATTGATTTACTGACTGGACCCGATTGGACCCATCCTCTCTTCATTTAATGTTTGTGAGGTGATGAGAACTGCACAAGCTTGTTTTCTGTGTCAGCCAATTGCAACTCAATAATACATATAGCTTATGTCCAGCTCAAACTGGTTACTGATGCTCACCTCATGTGTACCTGCTGCTGACAAAAAGAAAGAACAAGTGAAGCAGCCTTGACCTAGGCTACTGTTGACTGCAAAGTAAAATGAAAGTTAAATGAGAAAGAGTATAGTGAAAAGAAGCTGACGAGGGAAATGTCCTCGGGACAAGTTTCAATATTGTAGTGGATCAAGATGAGAAGAACATTGGTGCAGCCAAATGGACTGTGTGCATCTCACTATTCAGGTTTGATGCAATTTTCAAACTTTTATATATTGATATTGATATTTATTATAATTTGTTTTATCATTATTATTATTATTATTGTATATCATTATTATTATTGTAGGCCTATTTAAGAATCTAAACCAATTATTTAAATATTAAAAATTGTTTTAGGAAAGTAAAAACTCTCTGTGGTCATTAAAGATCCCACGGCACTTATTGTAAGAGTAGGGGTGTTAACCCGTGCCCTGGCTGAAATGTCCAATCTGGCCTTCATACCATCATGGCCACCTAATCATCCCCAGCATCCAATTGGCTGATTCATCCCCCCRCCTCTCTCCTGTAACTATTGTAGTGGGTGGGTCCCAAAGACCCTCCCCATTATTGATTAAGGGGACCTTAAGATTCATATGTTTTGCTGCAGGTCTTATAATAAGATACTTCTGCTATYTGTCTAAAATCTCTGCCACTATACGTTGCACAAGCCATCTATATTAGTCTTTGTGGTTAACCTCTCTGGGGTAGTGGGCAGTATTTTGACATCCGGATGAAAAGCGTGCCCAAAGTAAACTGCCTGTTACTCAGGCCCAGAAGCTAGGATATGCATATAATTGGTAGATTTGGATAGAAAACACTCTAAAGTTTCTCAAACTGTTAAAATAATGTCTGTGAGGATAACAGAGCTGATATGGCAGGCGAAACCCCGAGGACAACCCCCCCCCCAAAAAATAAAATGTCAGCTTACCACTGATTTCAATGGCTAGTATTTTAATAATAAGGCAAAGTCCTCCCAGATTGCAGTTCCCAGGGCTTCCACTAGATGTCAACAGTCTTTAGAAAGAGTTTCAGGCTGGTTTTTGGAAAAATGACCCAGAAAATGTAGTTTTTCTAGGTGGCTCCCATTTTGGCCGTAGTGTTTCCAAGCGCGTGGAGGAAAGCGCGTTCTTTCTTATTTATCTCCGGTAATAAACATACTATTCTCCGTCTTAAATTTGATCGTTTATTTGCGTATTAGTATACCTAAGGTTTGATTATAAACGTTGTTTGACTTGTTTGGAAAAGTTTATTAGTAACGTTTGGGATTCATTTTGTATGCATTGTGATGGAGGGAAACTGAGTGGATTATTGACTGAAGCGCGCCAGCTAAACTAAGTTTTTATGGATATAAAGAAGGACATTATRGAACAAAAGGACCATTTGTGATGTAACTGGGACCTTTTGGAGTGCCAGCAGAAGAAGATCCTCAAAGGTAAGGCATTTTTTATATCGCTATTTCTGACTTTGTGTCGCACCTGCCTGGTTGAAATATGATTTTCATGCTTTTGTATGCGGGGCGCTGTCCTCAGATAATCGCATGGTTTGCTTTCACCTTAAAGCCTTTTTGAAATCTGACACGGCGGCTGGATTAACAAGAAGTTAAGCTTTATCTTGATGTATAACACATGTATTTTCAAGAATGTTAAATATTTGAATTGAGTATTTTTGAATTTCGCTCTCTGCAATTTCACTGGATGTTGGCCAGGTGGGACGCTACTGTCCCACGTACCCTAGAGAGGTTTTAAGCCCTGGCTGTTGCGAGAGTGTGCTTGTAGGCTAGGTCTGAGTCAGACCGAAACTAGATAAAGGGAAGTAACCACTGTCTGGTTTTGATATTTTGATCTTGTGTGACAGTGAATAATTCTAATAAATTCAGAGAAACTACTGTACTAGGTTGCCTTATAAGGTAACCTCAGCTTATTGATACACACATACATTGACGTAGGTGATCATACCACTAGTGAGTGATCACATGTATAAAATCAGCTGTGCCCTTAGGTGGGGTGCAGAACTTACTCGCAAACATGCGTGCTATGTTCCTGATTGTCAACTTCTGTCTGCAATTGCATTACTAAAGGTTTTGATTGATTTACTTAAAGAAGATATTGTCTGACTGCTGATTTCACCAATAAGCCAAAGATTGACAAGGAACAAGGAACCTACCCCGACAGTATTCCCCAGGTCGTTGCTGTAAATGAGAATGTGTTCTCAGTCAACCTAATCGGTCAAATAAGTGTACAAAAATAATCAAATAAATATCAAATCAAATCAAATMTATTTATATAGCCCTTCTTACATCAGCTGATATCTCAAAGTGCTGTACAGAAACCCAGCCTAAAACCCCAAACAGCAAGCAWTGCAGGTGTAGAAGCACCTAAAACAATAGGCTATACAGTTTTGAATATACTACACATCGAAACACAACTGACAGTTTTTTAGTAATTTATTATAGCCAGTTTGTAACTGTGTATCACTTGGCCAATATCACTTGTCTATMGATGGTGCTGGCAGCGCCCTGTCGGAGGTTTCTTTCTACTCTCGGATCCGAACCAGCACATGTCTGTTTGGGTCTGTTTTACCACAGGTCTTTTKGGAACGGGTCCGACGGTCCTCTGGTCTATTCGGAACGGGTCTCCGTAAATGTTTTATTTATTTATGCATGCTGGGTCGGGTGGGAAAGCCACGGATCCATTTAGGAACGGGTCCAACTTTTTTGGAACCGGGAAAGCCTCTACCTGAGGGGTCCCAGTGTGGTCAGCATGGCGGAAGTGTTGTTGCTRACCCTCACAACCTAGGGGAGGCCCGTAAAGAAGTCCAGGATCCAGTTGCAGAGGGAGGTGTTCAGTCCTACGGTCCTTAGCTAAGTGAGGAGCTTGGAGGGTACTATGGTGTTGAATGCTTAACTGTAGTCAATGAACAGCATTCTCACATAGGTGTTCCTCTTGTCCAGGTGAGATAGGGCAGTGTGGAGTGCAATCGAGATTGCATCATCTGTTAGGGCGGTATGTGAATTGTAGTGGGTCCAGTGTGTCTGGGATGATGGTATTGATGTGAGCCATGACCAGCCTTTCAAAGCATTTCATGGCTACAGATGTGAGTGCTATGGGGCGATAGTCATTTAGACAGGTTAGCTTGGTGTTTTCGGACACAGGGATTATGGTGGTTTCCTTGAAACATATACAGTGGTTKCTCATTTAAAAGTTGCATCATACTGCAGTATAGTGTGCGGTATGCTGAGGTCTGTTAGGCTAAGGTGAGTCGCGGTGCTTGACGTTAATGCTCATTTAAAACACCAGAGGGCGGCTTTGCGCACATCTACTCCATCTAGTCTTTTTTTAAATCATTATTTAATTAACGAAAAGGATGTTGATTAACAAATATTTCCGGCGCCGACAGAGATGGCCGCCTCGCTTCGCGTTCCTAGGAAACTATGCAGTATTTTGTTTTTTTATGTGTTATTTCTTACATCGGTACCCAAGGTAATCTTAGGTTTCATTACATACAGTCAGGAGGAACTAGCTTGTTAGCTACGGGGATGGTAGTCTTCAGACGTCTGGACAGAAGGTGTTGTGCTGGGCTGCTGTCCATGTATTTGGTGGGTGTGTTCCTCCACTGTAAGATTGCTTTCCATGGGTCGTTGCTGTCGCGCAAGGCCCTGCTTAACAGGTTTTTTGCAATCTTGACAGCTGATTCTGCCTTGCCATTTGCTTTTGGGTGTCTTGGAGAGGAGGTCACGTGGTCAAACTCCCATTCTGAGGTGAAACGCTTGAACTGTGCAGTGAATTGTGGGCCATTGTCCGTGATTACCTTGTCAGGCTGACCTTGGCTTGCATAATGCGCCTTGCAGTGCTTTATGACCGTCTCTGCAGACAAGTCAGGGAGCAGTTCAATTTCCCAAAAGTCAGAGTAGTGATCAACGATGAGAAGATTGTCCTTTTGTCTGTGGCTGAATAAGTCCATGCTGATGATTTGCCAGGCCCTTGTGGGCAGTTCGTGTGACATCATGGTTTCCTTTTGCTGTTCATGAGCGTACTCGTTGCATGTGGTACAGTTGCTGACAAAGTCTTTAATTTCTGCTTGCATGTTTGGCCAGTATAATGTTTCACGAGCCTGGCGGTAGCATGCGTCACCTCCAACGTGACTGGAGTGTATGCGGGTAAGCATCTCTGGACGTAGTAATTTGGGAATAATGACCTTCTGACCTCTGAACAAGATGCCATTTTGCATGCTGATCTCATCTCGAAAGGTCCAGTATTCTCTCACTGTGAAAGGTGTCTTCTCTTTCAGGTATGGCCAACCTGCGAGAGCCATGGACTTCAGTGACTGTAGGTGTTCGTCCTTGTCAGTGTGTTGCCTGATCTGGGCTAGGCGGTGATCTGTGACGTTTAAGTAGTCTGCCTGATTGATCTGTTGAACATCTTGTTGTTCCTGCTGTAGCGAACAGATGGCCTGCCGCTGATAGACAGTGCKTCTGCCTGTACATTGTGCTGTTGCCCCGCTCAGTGTGTCGGTGATGTACATCTCTGGTCCTGGCTTGTAAATGACCTTCAGGCTGTAGTTTTGCAGAGTCAGGAGCATGCTTTGAAGCCTCTTGGGCGCGTTGAGGAGAGGTTTACTGAATATGGCAATGAGTGGTTTGTGGTCAGTTTCAGCGGTGACAAGCTCTTGACCATATAAGTAGTGATGGAATCGCTGGCAGGAGAAGACGATGCTGAGGCACTCTTTATCAATTTGTGCATAGTTTTGTTCYGTGGGGGTGAGCGCTCTCGAGGCATAAGGCAGCATCCAAGTCCCCTTTGGCTAGTCGCCTTGGATTGTGACAGGCTTCGTGACGTCGTAGTAGCGCACACTGGCATGGATGAAGCCAGAGATTTAATCTCCTGCACTGCGGCCTGTGCTTGGGTAGCCAGTGCCATGGTGTGTCTTTATCCAGCAACCGGCGCAGAGGCTCACAGACTGCTGATAGGTGTGGCATGAACTTTGGCAAGATATTTTGCAAAACGATGAGACGCTGTACTCCTTTTGCATCAGACGGGTTTGGCATGTCGAGGATCGCTTGGACCTTGTCTGGGTCCGGCTTCAGGCCTTTTGCCGAGAGATTGTGGCCATGGAAGTGGACGTCTTTCACCTTGAACTGCAGCTTCTTCAGGCAAGACGAAGCTTAACTGATCGGCAACGCTCCATCAGTGCAGGAGCTCACATCGTGGTCGCGTTCTGCTTCTTCGTCTGTATACACAGCCTACATCAGGACATCATCGGCGATGGGTTTCAATGCCCTTGAGCCCAGCCAGTAACTCGTGCTGCTTGCGTTGGTATACCTCAGGCACCACTGAGACACCAAACGGGAGCTTGAGCACCAGCGTTTCCGACCCCGACCCAGAAGGTAGTCATGAAGCTGCTTTCTTCGTCCAGCTTGCATTGAAGGAATGCATCTCGGGCATCCACCAAGGTGAAAATCCTGGCTTGGGAAGCTTATAGAGGACATCCTCTAGTGTCGGCATGATGTAGTGGGATCGTTTCAGTGCTTGGTTCAGATGCTTCGGTCGATGCAGACCCTCAGCTTCTCTGGTTTTTTCACTATGACCATATTGCTGATCCAGTCAGTTGGTTCAGTCACAGATGTCAATGTGGCCATCGCCTCATACTTGTACAGCTGGGCCTTCACAGCCACTTTCATTGCAATGGGCAATTGCAAGGAGCACACTGACTGGAGTGATGCTCTCATCCACTTCAAAGTGTACCTCCCCAGGCACTGATTCAACGGGCCTGTTGAATACATCGTCATATCTGCTGAGTAGTTGTTCTTTGGACAGGGGTCCATGCTGGACATGATCCACATGTGCGGTCATTTAGTACAGTGACCTGCATCAGTCCCAGGCGTTCGCATGTAGAGCCTGAGGAGGAGGGATTTTGACTGGTTTTCACAATCTGAAACTCCAGCTTGTGTTTGCCGTCCCGAATAATATGCTATTGTTTCATTACATTGGTGTCGGACAGTGATCGGCACTCGCATCCACGACAGTGCGTGTGCTTGGCCGGTGAGCGGTTCCTGTAAGACGTAGAGTCGCAAGCTAGCGCGAGGACGCGCTCTTTGAAAGGAGGGAGTAGTGTAACGACCCTGGGTTTATAAGCGCGGAAATCGACTCTGCGCTTGAGCATGCTTTTGCGGCACAGTCGATAGCGCGCCGGACCTCGGGCTAGGAGGTCGAGGGTTCGAGACCTGCTCCCTGCCTGTTTCATTACATTGGTAATGTAATGTAATGTAATGACCTGACTAGATCATAAATGAAATTGTCCAGACAGAGCTTGAGTTTGCGAATTGACGGTTTATTAAACCAACTTTACACAGGCTACTGTTTAGGCCGTAGCACACGCCAAATAGATGACAGATAACACACAAGCCAATCGTGACCTTCTCTTGTGAAGCCCAGACGTAAGAGAGAGAGAACAAAGGCTGAACCTGGTCTTAACTTCCAATGCTCCCACCCCCCTGCCACCCCTCCACGCCACTCGCCACACCAGGATGCCCGGCATCAGAACATTCCAGGCATTCCCGTGATTGGCAGATAGCAGGTTGATTGACATGTCGGACCCCGCGAACACCGGGTACTTGTCAGTACAACACAACCACCTCCTAGCCTAACACATAACACACAGCTGTCTGTGCGGGTGCTACACAGCCCCCCCACCACAAAGTCCCTCGTCCCGAGGGACAAACAAAGTCTCTGAAGCGACCGGAGGTCTCCTTTGCCTGCGTGCCGTGATGGTCGCGAGTGCCCCTTGGGAACGCAGGGGATGAAGGCAGGGATATGGGGACAAGGAAGCGGAAACGGGTATACAGTCCGTGGCTCTGGGAACCATCGCGGTGACACAGGGGGGAGACAGGGGAGTGGGCTGTCTGGAGCCTTGTCTGCGGCACCTGAGGGTGGGTGCCTGGAGAATGTCATTGCCAGAGAGGGAATTGTGGGGGGGTTCCTGGGTTTGGGAGAAGAGCCCTCTGTATGGGGCTAACCTGTCCCGGTGCAGTGCCACCTTTCTCCCCCTGGGAGGAAGCTGCACCGGTACAAACCTCCCCTACCCTCTCCAGGACACTGCAGGGTCCCCACCCAGTGACTGTCCAACTTGGGGCATCTTGCCTTTTTTCCTTAGGGGGCTGTAGACCCAGACCAGCTCCCCAGCCAAAAGTGCTTCCCCGGGTGTGCACGTCATAAGTTCCTTTCTGACTCACACCTGCATTCACCGGCTGCTCTCTGGCGAAGGTGTGGGCTGTCTCCAGGCGGTCCTGGAGTCTCCGGCCATACTCCGGCCCCGGAGGACATGAGGGCTATCCAGGGGCCGACCAAACGCCATCTCCGCAGGGGTGGCGGATCTCTCTCCCCAGCATGAGGAGGGCAGGCGTGCAGGAGGTGGAGTCTTGGACAGCGGAGCGGCATGCCATGAGGACATGGCAGGTGCTTGTCCCAGTCACGCTGGTGTTTGGAAGAGACGATGGCAGCTGCTGTCCAAGCGTTTTGTTGAAGCGAGTGTGCGGGTCTTGTGCATACCCAGCTCTCACACATGGTGGCGAACAACACGGGACCTCAAAGTTTCTGCTTGGTCGCTGTGGATGGACTCTGCAGCTCCAAACCTGCTGAAGCATCCCGCTGTAGCGGCGTCGACGATGGTCTCTGCTCCTGTCAGGCAGAAGCAGGTATAGAGACATTAATGTTTACATATTTTGGTATTAGTCATCTATATGTATATACTGTATTATAACTGGGTGGTTCGAGCCCTGAATTTTGATTGGCTGACAGCTGTGGTAATATCAGACCGTATACCACGGGGATCGACGGAAATTTATTTTTACTGCTCTAATACATTGGTTACCTGTTTTATAATAGCAAGAATAACACATTCGGTCTCAAAGGTGCCCATAGAGCTCTTAGTTCTCCTGAGTACAGCTTTAGTCTGTATAAGCAAGAAGGACCTTGGAGGTTTGTGGTATATGGCCAATATACCACGGCTAAGGGCTGTGTCCAGCCTCAGCGTTGGGTCGTTGCATGCTGCGCCTTCACCACGCTGTCCTGTGTGGGTGGACACAATTCAGTTTGTCGCGTGATGTGTACGCCGAGGACTTAAAACATACTACCCTCTCCACTACTTGTCCCGTCGATATGGATGGGGTGTGCTCCTCTACTGTTTCCTGAAGTCTACGATCATTCTCTCTTTGTTTTGTTGACGTTGAGTGTGAATGTGATTTTCCTGACACCACACTCCGAGGGCCCTCACTCCTCCCTGTAGGGCCGTCTCTTGTTGTTGGTAATCAAGCCACCACTGTAGTGTCATCTGCAAACTTGATGATTGAGTTGGAGCGCGTGCATGGCCACGCAGTCGTGGGTGAACATGGAGTACAGGAGAGGGCTCAGAACCACCCTTGTGGGGCTGTCGTGGAAAATTGCAAGAATGATTTATAATGCTTGTATTACATTATAATAGTTGTTACATTCGACA
>NC_036846.1:4148643-4150582 GCF_002910315.2 Salvelinus sp. IW2-2015
TTTGTATTTTTGTATATACTGTACTCTATATTCACTCTTATACTGCATCTTGCCATCTTTTATGTAATTACATGTACACTAGCCACTTTTAAACATATGCCACTTTATGTTCTACATACCCTACAGTACTTCATCTCATATGATATACCGTACTCTATACCATCTACTGCATCTCACATGCCTATTGCCGTTCTGTTACCACCACTCATTCTATATCTTTATGATACATATTGCTTTAATCTCTTACATTGTGTGTATAAGGTAGTAGTTGTGGAATTGTTAGGTTAGATTACTCGTTGGTTACTACTGCATTGTCGGAACTAGAAGCACAAGCATTTTGCTACACTCGCATCAACATCTGCTAACCATGTGTGTATGTGACAAATAAAATTTGATTTGATTTGAAATACTGTATATGCTTATGTCTATTAGATATACAGTAGATACATCACTAACTGGTAAAAGGTTGTTTTGATTATTATGTGGATTATAATACATTTACATATTTGTAGGGGGTTGATTTTCAATAGGGCAAATCAGGTCTGTGATAGTTAGATATGTATAACTTTCGTCTTATGTCAGGTGAACTGTTGTGTCCTCATCTTTTGGTCATTTCATTCAAACATTTTAGTTATAAAAAAAAATAGCAAAGAGAGCCTTAAACAATAAATGGACTGCAACCTGTTGGGTAAAGCAATTGCAATCAGGAATGCATGCCACTGTTTTTAATCTTAGCTGTACTATTATTGTATTTGTTGTGTTTTCCCAAATGGTCCACATTCTTTAAATAATTAATTTCCTTCTCCCTGCTGCCAATCGCAGTGCTCCGAAGCACCTCTCCCTCACATTAGTCTATCAGATACAATGCATTTGGAAAGTATTCAGACCCCTACCCTTTTTTACACATTTTGTTACGTTACAGCCTTATTCTAAAATTGATTAAATTAATTTTTTCCCTCATTAATCTACACACAATAACCCAAAAGGACAAAGTGAAAACAGGTTTTTAGAATGTTTGCAAATGTATATATATTGTTTTTATTGAAGTACCACATTTACATAAGTATTCAGACCCTTTAGTCAGTACTTTGTTGAAGCACCTTTGGCAGTGATTACAGCCTCAAGTCCTCTTGGGCATGATGCTACAAGCTTGGCACACCTAGACAAGAACAGCTCAAGGGTAGAACTTCAGCAGTAATAAATGCTAAATTCCTAAATGCAAATAGAGGGTAAACACTGTTCTCAAAAGTGCACTGCAAATGTGAGCGGTGTTTCAGTATGATATGTTGGATAAAGGAATAAAGACAGACACCAATGTCAAGTTCAATAGCCTTGTTAAGCATTGTACAAATCCCTACGCGTGGAGTCTGGGGAACAGTCCGGCTAGTCGAATACCTATCAACTTGACTCCGTAACATCATCCTTTTCAATAGAAAGTGCAAACATAATGGCATAACATTAAGTTCTTAACAATCAAGTCATAACAATTGAAAAGCATGACATTTTCTTTTTACTTCAGTTGTCATCTTCCTTTTTTGTAACATTTTTTAAAATAATTTTTTATTAACAGACAACAAGTTAACAGTCTCTTGCTTACAGAGTAAGCCTGTCCGGTCGCTTGCACAGCCGACCCACCCGTGAGTAAGTATTGGGTCTGACAGGGGTAGGATTAGGGCCACGAGCTGGAGAGTTTGGTGGGGTAGAAGCCTCACCTTCAGTTGGCTCATGTCTCAATTCTGCGCCCCTTACCCTTAGGCCTGGACTGTGATCCAGCTCATCTAGGTGAGTGTATGGCGTGTTCTGGTTTGTCTGCTCTGCTACGCGCAGATCCACCCGATTGCGACGATAGAGGGAGCCACCAACATCCACCAGGTAAGAACGTGGTGCAACTCTCTGTAGGCATGTGCCCAGCCTCCAAAGTCCTGTGTGGTCTCCCGGC
>NC_036846.1:4153637-4173079 GCF_002910315.2 Salvelinus sp. IW2-2015
GATGTTGACTGGTTTCAAACTCCAGCTTGTGTTTGCGTCCCCGAATAACACATTCGGTCTCAAAGGTGCCCATAGAGCTCATTAGTTCTCCTGAGTACAGCTTTAGTCTAGTATCGCTGGGCAATAGATGTGTGTCAGGTGCCAGATTGATTTTGTCTTTGTAGCTCATTACGTTGCATGTAGCACCGGAATCCAGTTGACATTGTTGTTGCTTMTTGTGTAATCGTAGTGTCACAAACCATTTCTTCCCTCTTGAGTGTACAGCCCCAATGGATTCATGCATGTAAATGTCACTTTCACTGTTCAGCTCTGAACATTGAGTGACATCATCAACACAGTGAATTTTGCACTCACTCACCCTTCTTTTGCTTTTGAGACACACTTTTGCAAAGTGATTATTAGTTCCACAAGCTCTGCATGGTTTTCCGTAGGCAGGGCAGTGCTCTTTGCCACGTGTGTGTGTATTCCCACAGTATTTACATGCTACGGGGCTCTCTGTGTTCACCGTTCGTGGTGAATTACTCTGCCTCGATTGGTTTTGTCTGAATGTCTGCCTAGCAACAGCGTGAACAGTATCAACGTCGGAGCATGGGGTTTCGATTTCCATTGCTCTCATTCTCATGTCAGTGACTTCAGCAGTGCGGCACATTTCGATGGCAGTTACTAATGTTAAGCCTCTCTCTCTCTCAGTAGACGCCGGCACGTATTCTCATTTGCAATTCCCAGTACTATTTTGTCAGGAATCAATTCATCTTTCAATCCCCCATATTCACAAGTGGCGGATTTRTCTCTCAAACGGGTTACAAAGTTGTGTACTGACTCACCCTCTTCCTGTTTGCAGCTTCCGAAAACGAACCGCTTGTAAATGACGTTTCTGGCGGGTTTGAAGTAATTCTCCAATGCATCCAATATAGCCTTTGCATCACACTGTTGTCGTGCTGTTAGGGTGAGATTGTGCCGGTAGATATGCCTGCATTCGCTGCCCATTAAACTCCTCACAAGTTGCCTCTTGTACCTCGTTGGGTTTCTCATGTAGACCGGTCGCCAGCGCATAGTCCTCGAATTCATCCCTGAAGTTGTCTGTGAGAACCATGGGATTTGGTGGTGGAATGTTCACTGCCATAGCAATGGAATAGGAAATTTCTTTGCTTCCAGTCATCGAGGTAGGTAGTCATGCTAGCCAGCCAGCTAACAACGAGTTGATCAGTGTTGTGAGTAGGAAACGGCGTGTGTTCGCATATGGAACGTAACTGCGCCTATACTGTACTTAGCTACAAAAATAACAAACGTGTGTTTTCCGAGCCACTTCTGATACCATGTTTCAGTATGATATGTTGGATAAAGGAATAAAGACAGACACCAATGTCAAGTTCAATAGCCTTGTTAAGCATTGTACAAATCACTACGCGTGGAGTCTGGGGAACAGTCCGGCTAGTCGAATACCTATCAACTAGACTCCGTAACAAGCGGTTTCATATAGCAGAGATGAAAGTATCCTTCAGAAATGTAGAAAGAGGGAAGATGTAAAGACGCATAATCAAGCATGGGTTGTTAATATGACTAGGATTTTGTCTTTGGCTGCTGGACAACAAAGGAAAGTTGAAAACATGAGAGAAAAACTGGTTTCAATGGAATATCAGGAAGTGTTTATAAAAGAATCCCCTTAACATTTCTATGGTCGGAACATGGTACGACATGCCTCATAAAATGACCAAAAAACCCCCCAAAAAACTACCTTTATGGTTAAATAGTCTCAAAATGTTGACATCGTCCTCTGAGATTGCAAGGTGGGTGCAGTGTGCAACAAGCACCGGCCTTTCTTTATCAGAAAGAAAAATGACTCAAGTATGTCAACAGACACAAGCCTTTAGATATTAATACAGATTCTACATAGTATTTGTCAAACATGACTGGCATTTAGCCTATATGTAATTAAAAGTCTCATTAAAGTTTGGTAACATTTTCAGGTGCCTCCCTCATATCTGTAACGATTGTGCTGGGAAGAAGGAGAGGACCAAGGTGCAGCGTGATAAATGTTCATGTTATAATTTAATTAAAACTGAACACTAAACAAAATAACGAGGAAGAACTAAAACGAAACAGTTCTGTAAGGTGAAGACACACAAAACAGAAAACAACTACCCACAACACACAGGTGGAAAAAGGCTACCTAAGTATGGTTCTCAATCAGAGACAACGATAGACAGCTGCCTCTGATTGAGAACCACACCCGGCCAAACACACAGAAAATAAAACATAGAACACCAGACATAGAATGCCCACCCCAACTCACGCCCTGACCAAACCAAGATAGAGACATAAAAAGGATCTCTAAGGTCAGGGCATGACAATATCAGCATACAGTGTCTTGAGAAAGTATTCATACACCTTGAATTTTTTTCACATTTTGTTAGGTTACAGCCTTATTCTAAAATTTATTAAATCATTTTCCCCCCCTCATCAATCTAAACAGACTACCCCATAATGACAAAGCAAAAACAGGTTTAGAAATGTTTGCTAATTTCTTAAAAATAAAAACTGAAATATCATATTTACATAAGTATTCAGACCCTTTACTCAGTACTTTGTGGAAGCTCCTTTGGCAGTGATTACAACCTCGAGTCTTCTTGGGTATGACGCTACAAGCTTGGCACACCTGTATTTGGGGAGTTTCTCCAATTCTTAGCAGATCCTCTCAAGCTCTGTCAGGTTGAATGTGGGGGTGTCGCTGTACAGCTATTTTCAGGTCTCTCCAGAGATGTTCGATCAGGTTCAAGCCCGGGCTCTGGCTGTGTCACTTTGTTTTGGCTGTGTGCTTAGGGTCGTTGTCCTGTTGGAAGGTGAACCTTCGACCCAGTCTGAGGTCCTGGGCGCTCTGGAGCAGGTTTTCATCAAGGATCTCTCTGTACTTCGCTCCGTTCATCTTTGCCTCGATCCTGACTTGTCTCCCAGTCCCTGCCGCTGAAAAACATCCACACAGCATGATGCTGCCACCACCATGCTTCACCGTAGGGATGGTGCTAGGTTTCCTCCAGGCATATTTCTGTTTTTAAGTTTAATAAATCAGCAACATTTTCTAAAAACCTGTTTACACTTTGTTATTATGGGGTATTGTCTGTAGATTGCTGAGTATTTTTTAAACATTTTTAAATCCATTTTAAAATAAGTTAAAGGGTCTGAATACGTTCCGGAGGCACTGTAGGTCTGGACATGACAGGTTGTAGCCAATATGCAAAGGCTACCATCTACACTTCGACATGAAGGCTAATTGTTTATGTACATTTACAAACACGTATGTTTTTCTTAAAAGAATAGCTACTGTTTTTCGGTTTTCAAACCCAATTTAATTTTCTATTTTGGTTATTGGCCTTGGTGCCCTAGCAGATGGCCTTGGTGCCCTGGCAGATTGGGCACCCTTTGAAGGGCAAATGGCCTTGGCCCTAAAATCATGAAATTCCAGGCCTGGCTATACCTAAAACATAAATTTCTCAGCAAGTCTATTGTCCTGCTTATAGCCCATCAAGGGTGAATGGCTTCGTTTGTATTCCAATAATATTCTCTGCAAAAAAAGAAACATCCCTTTTTCAGGACCCTGTCTTTAAAAGATAATTCGTAAAAATCCAAATAACTTCACAGATCTTCATTGTAAAGGGTTTAAACACTGTTTCCCATGCTTATTCAATGAACCATAAACAATTAATGAACATGCACCCGTGGAATGGTCGTTAAGACACTAACAGCTTACAGACCGTAGGCAATTAAGGTCACAGTTAGGAAAACGTAGGACACMAAAGAGGCCTTTCTACTGACTCTGAAAAACACCAAAATAAAGATGCCAACGGGTCTTAAACGGTCGTCATAGTCGTTCTCCTCCTCAGACGAGAGGAGAGCATGGATCGGACCAACACGCAGAGTGGGTAGTGCTCATGATCATTTATTAAATCGAAACTGAACACTAACATGAAACAAAAAACAAAATGAATACAACCGACAACAGTCCCGTTGTGCACGAATACAAACAGCGGAAACAAACACCCACAAAACACACGTGGAAACCCCGCTGCCTTAGTATGATTCTCAATCAGGGACAACGATTGACAGCTGCCTCTGATTGAGAATCATACCAGGCCGAACACAAAACCCCAACATAGAAAATCACACATAGACAGCCCACCCCAACTCACGCCCTGACCAACTAAATAAATACAAGAAAAAGGAAAACAGGTCAGGAACGTGACATAACCCCCCTTAAGGTGCGAACTCCGGGCGCACCAGCATAAAGTCTAGGGGAGGGTCTGGGTGGGCGTCGGTCCACTGGTGCGGCTCTGCGCTGGTCGTGGTCCCACCCCACCATAGTCAAACCCCGCTTCCTTGGCCTCCTCCCAATGGCCACCCTCCATATAAACCCCATTGGATTAAGGGGCAGCTCCGGACTGAGGGCAGCTCCGGACTGAGGGCAGCACCGGACTGAGGGGCGAATCTTGGCTGGCTGGCTCTGGCGGATCCTGGCTGGCTGCTCTGGCGGATCCTGGCTGGCTGAATCTGGCGGATCCTGGCTGGACGGCTCTGGCGGATCCTGGCTGACGGCTCTGGCGGATCCTGGCTGGACGCTCTGGCGGATCCTGGCTGGACGGCTCTGGCGGGTCCTGCGGACGGCTCTGGCGGGTCCTGGCTGGACGGCTCTGGCTGGTCCTGGCTGGACGGCTCTGGACAGACGGACACGCGGGCAGGCAGGCAGCTCAGCCAGCGCTGGGCAGCAGACAGTTCAGACAGCGCTGGGCAGGCAGGCAGCTCAGCCAGCGCTGGGCAGGCAGGCAGCTCAGACACGCTGGGCAGGCAGACAGTTCAGACACTGGCTGCGCTGGAGAGGAGGAAGGCTCTGACAGCGCTGGACATGTGGAGCAACTGGAGGAGAAGACGGAGAGACAGCCTGGTGCGGGGGGCTGCCACCGGAGGACTGGGACGTGGAGATGGCACCGGAAATACCGGACCGTGAAGGAGGACACGCGCTCTTAGCACCGAGCCTGCCCAACCTTACCAGGTTGAATGGTCCCCGTAGCCCTGCCAGTGCGGCGAGGTGGAAAAACCCGCACTGGGCTATGCTGGCGAACCGGGGACACCATTTGTAAGGCTGGTGCCATGTACGCCGGCCCGAGGAGACGCACTGGAGGCCAGATATGCGTTGGGCCGGCTTCATGACACCCGGCTCGATGCCAACCTAGCCCGGCCAGTGCGGCAAGGTGGAATAGCCCGCACTGGACTAAAGCACGCGTACTGGGGACACCGTGCGCTTTCCGCATAACACGGTGTCTGACCAGTACGACGCCCTCTCACTCCACGTAAGCACGGGGAGTTGGCTCAGGTATCCTACCCGGCTTTGCCACACTCCGCGTGTTCCCCCCCAAGAAATTTTTGGGTCTGACTCTCGGGCTCCCAACCGCGTCGCCGCGCTGCCTCCTCATACCACGCCCTCTCTGCCTTCGCTGCCTCCAACTCCGCCTTGGGACGGCGATATTCCCCTGGCTGAGCCCAGGGTCCTTTGCCGTCCAGGATCTCCTCCCAAGTCCACGAGTCCTGTGTCCTCGGTCTCTGCTGCTGCTGCTGTCTGTTCCCACTCTGCTTGATCCTTTTGTGGGTGGGTGTTTCTGTAACGGTCGTCATAGTCGTTCTCCTCCTCAGACGAGGAGAGCATGGATCGGACCAACACGCAAAGTAGTGGGTATTGCTCATATAATTTATTAAATCGAAACTGAACACTAACATGAAACAAAATAACAAAATGAATACAACCGACAACAGTCCCGTGTGGCACGAATACAAACACGGAAACAAACACCCACAAAACACACGTGAAACCCCGGCTGCCTTAGTATGATTCTCAATCAGGGACAACGATTGACAGCTGCCTCTGATTGAGAATCATACCAGGRCGAACACAAAACCCCAACATAGAAAATCACACATAGACAGCCCACCCCAACTCACGCCCTGACCAACTAAATAAATACAAGAAAAAGGAAAAACAGGTCAGGAACGTGACAGGGTCCCTGCTCATCTGAGTGAACGCGCCTTAGACATGCTGCAAGGAGGCATGAGAACTGCAGATGTGGCCAGGGCAATAAATTGCAATGTCCGTACTGTGAAACGCCTAAGACAGCGCTACAGGGAGACAGGGAGGACAGCTGATTGTCCTCACAGTGGCAGACTACGTGTAACAACACCTGCACAGGATCAGTACATCCGAACATCACACCTGTGGGAAAGGTACAGGATAGCAACAAAAACTGCCCGAGTTACATCAGGAACGCACCCTCCCTCCATCAATGCTCAGACTGTCAGCAATAGGCTGAGAGAGGCTGGACTGAGGGATTGTAGGCTTGTTGTAAGGCAGGTCCTCACTAGACATCACCGGCAACAACGTCGCCTATGATCACAAACCCACTGTCTCTGGACCAGACAGGACTGGCAAAAAGTGCTATTCACTGATGAGTCGCGGTTTTGTCTCACCAGGGGCGATGGTCTGATTCGCGTTCATCGTTGAAGGAATGAGCGTTACACCAGGGCCTGTACTCTGGAGCGGGATCCATTTGGATGTGGAGGGTCCGTCATGGTGTGTCACAGCATCATCGGACTGAGCTTGTCATCGCAGGCAATCTCAACGCTGTGCGTAACAGGGAAGACATCCTCCTCCCTCATGTGGTACCCTTCCTGCAGGCTCATCCTGACATGACTCTCCAGCATGACAATGCCACGAGCCATACTGCTCGTTCTATGCGTGATTTCCTGCAAGACAGGAATGTCAGTGTTCTGCCATGACCAGCCAAGAGCCCGGATCTCAATCCCATTGAGCACGTCTGGGACCTGTTGGATCGGAGGGTGAGGGCTAGGGCCATTCCACCCAGAAATGTCCGGGAACTTGCAGGTGCCTTGGTGGAAGAGTGGGGTAACATCTCACAGCAAGAACTGTCAAATCTGGTGCAGTTCATGAGGAGGAGATGCACTGCAGTACCTAATGTTGCTGGTGGCCACACCAGATACTGACGGTTACTTTTGATTTTGACCCCCCTTTGTTCAGGGACACATTATTCAATTTCTGTTAGTCGCATGTCTGTGAAACTTGTTCAGTTTATGTCTCAGTTGTTGAATCTTGTTATGTTCATACAAATGTTTACACATGTTAAGTTTGCTGAAAATAAACCCAGTTGACAGTGAGAGGACGTTTATTTTTTTGCTGAGTTTAGGTCAGGCTGCCGAACGATTACACCTGGCCCACAGATGAGGCATCGCAAGCTGTGAACTCTACAGCATGCTTCAGACAACCGAGGTGAATGTGACTGTACATTAAATGTTGCGATGGTGAAACTATAATTATCATTTATATAATTTATACTATAAAACCTGAATTTTCGCCTGACATGATTACTTTGCCAACTTTATTTGTTGCCTTATATGTTGTTATGCATGGCACCAAGATGGTTGTAGAGGGTGCAACAGGTCAGCACCTCAGGAGTAAAAGTCAGTTGACTTTTCATAGCCAATCATTCAGCTGATCATTCAACTCTGAATGATCGGCTATGAAAAGCCTACTGACATTTACTCCTAAGGTGCTGACCTGTTACACCCTCTACAACCATCTTGGCCGTGTACTGTTATAATCTCCACCGGCACAGCCAGAAGAGGACTGGCCACCCCTCAGAGCCTGGTTCCTCTAGGTTTCTTCCTAGGTTCCTACCTTTCTAGGGAGTTTTTTCTAGCCACCGTGCTTCTACATCTGCATTGCTTGCTGTTTGGGGTTTTAGGCTGGGTTTCTGTATAGCACTTTGTGACATCGGCTGATGTAAAAACGGCTTGATAAATACATTTGATTGATTGATTGATAACCTTAACAAATTGTAATATTTTGAATGATGTGATAGGCATTTCACTGTATCATGCAGTATTATGCTAATTGAAAGAGGAATTTTGATAATATTGTTGTTATATCAACACACTCTGCACTCCCGATAAATAATGGAAAACTAGTCACTTTAATAATGTTTACATATTTTGGTATTAGTCATCTCATATGTATATACTGTATTATAAACTGGGTGGTTCGAGCCCTGAATGTTGATTGGCTGACAGCTGTGGTATATCAGACCGTATACCACGGGGATGACGGAACATTTATTTTTACTGCTCTAATTACATTGGTTACCTGTTTATAATAGCAAGAATAACACATTCGGTCTCAAAGGTGCCCATAGAGCTCATTAGTTCTCCTGAGTACAGCTTTAGTCTAGTATAGCAAGAAGGCACCTTGGAGGTTTGTGGTATATGGCCAATATACCACGGCTAAGGGCTGTGTCCAGCCACTCAGCGTTTAGTCGTGCATGCTGCGCCTTCACCACGCTGTCTGTGTGGGTGGACCAATTCAGTTTGTCCGTGATGTGTACGCCGAGGAACTTAAAACATACTACCCTCTCCACTACTGTCCCGTTGATATGGATAGGGGTGTGCTCCCTCTTACTGTTTCCTGAAGTCTACGATCATCTCCTTTGTTTTGTTGACGTTGAGTAGTGTGAAGTGATATTCCTGACACCACACTCCGAGGGCCCTCACCTCCTCCCTGTAGGCCGTCTCTTCGTTGTTGGTAATCAAGCCTACCACTGTAGTGTCATCTGCAAACTTGATGATTGAGTTGGAGGCGTGCATGGCCACGCAGTCGTGGGTGAACATGGAGTACAGGAGAGGGCTCAGAACCCACCCTTGTGGGGCCTGTCGTGGAAAATTGCAAGATGATGTTATAATGCTTGTATTACATTATAATAGTTGTTACATTCGACAGAATAGAGTATTGTGTGTGTGTTCCACTGAGGATGGGCCACTATGAGATAGCACTGACAGAAGAGATTTACGATGTCTTTGGGTAATGAAGCCAAAAGAGCATTCCAGATAGTAAAGGTAATGTTTTCGTGCTATACCGTACTAGGATGAGACGGGTTCCAGTTTGGAGTAGGAGGGGGCCAGAAAATGGTCTTTACAATGAGAACTGTTGACACAGCAGTAACTGTCTGCTATGTTTTATAGATATCTTTCATACAAATCTTAACCTTTGTGAACTGTTCCTAAGATCTGTGGTTCGTCATGTAATTGAGAGGGGTGTATCTTGGCTATAAAAGATCTTTGTATTTTTCTGTAGTCACTCTCAAAATTCATTATAGATAGTGAATTGTTGAAAGTCAAAGGCTAAAGCTTAAAGCTCATTAAAGATGTAGTTAAGTATAACTCTGACTGTGTGTGAAGTTTGTCTCTCTCTCTCTATTTGGCAATACATAAAAATGCCACCACAGGACCCAGTGTTGAGGATCAGCGGGGTGGAGATGTTGTTACCTACCCTCACCACCTGTGGGCGGCCCGTCAGGAAGTCCAGTACCCAGTTGCACAGGCGGGGTCGAGACCCAGGGTCTCGAGCTTGATGACGAGTTTGGAGGGTATTATGGTGTTACATGCTGAGCTGTAGTCGATAAACAGCATTCTCACATAGGTATTCCTCTTGTCCAGATGGGTTAGGGCAGTGTTCAGTGTGGTTGCGATTGCGTCGTCTGTGGACATATTGGAGCGGTAAGAAAATTGGAGTGGGCTTAGGGTGTCAGGTAGGTGGAGTGATATGGTCCTTGACTAGTCTCTCAAAGCACTTCATGATGACGGAAGTGAGTGCTACGGGGCGGTAGTCGTTTAGCTCAGTTACCTTAGCTTTCTTGGGAACAGGAACAATGGTGGCCCTCTTGAAGCATGTGGGAACAGCAGACTGGGATAAGGATTAATTGAATATGTCCGTAAACACACCAGACAGCTGGTCTGCGCATGCTCTAGGACGCTGCTGGGGATGCTGTCTGGGCCTGCAGCCTTGCGAGGGTTAACACGTTTAAATGTTTTACTCAGTCGGCTGCAGTGAAGGAGAGTCCGTAGGTTTTGGTAGCGGGCCGTGTCAGTGACACTGTATTGTCCTCAAAGCGAGCAAAGAAGTTGTTTAGTCTGTCTGGGAGCAAGACATCCTGGTCCGCGACGGGCTGGTTTTCTTTTTGTAATCCGTGATTGACTGTAGACCCTGCCACATACCTCTTGTGTCTGAGCCGTTGAATTAGGACTACTTTGTCTCTATACTGACGCTTAGCTTGTTTGATTGCCTTGCGGAGGAATAGCTACACTGTTTGTACTCGGTCATGTTTCCGGTCACCTTGCCCTGGTTAAAAGCAGTGAATCGCGCTTTCAGTTTCGTGCGAATGCTGCCAGCAATCCACGGTTTCTGGTTTGGGAATGTTTAATAGTTGCTGTGGGTACGACATCGCCGATGCACTTGCTAATAAACTCGCTCACCGAATCAGCGTATTCGTCAATGTTGTTGTTGGACGCAATGCGGAACATATCCCAATCCACGTGAACGAAGCAATCTTGAAGCGTGGAATCAGATTGGTTGGACCAGCATTGAATTGACCTGAGCTTCTGTTTTAGACTCTGTCTATAGGCAGGGAGCAAAAAAATGGAGTCGTGGTCAGCTTTTCCGAAAGGAGGGCATGGAGGGGCCTTATATGCTGCGGAAGTTGAATAACAATGATCTAGGGTTTTACCAGCCCTGGTAGCACAATCGATATGCTGATAGAATTTAGGGAGTCTTGTTTTCAGATTAGCCTTGTTAAAATCCCCAGCTACAATGAATGCAGCCTCAGGATATGTGGTTTCCAGTTTACATAGAGTCAAATATAGTTCGTTCAGGGCCATCGATGTGTCTGCTTGGGGGGAATATATGCGGCTGTGATTATAATGAAGAGAATTCTCTTGGTAGATAATGCGGTCGACATTTGATTGTGAGGAGTTCTAAGTCAGGTGAACAGAAGGACTTGAGTTCCTGTATGTTGTTATGATCACACCACGTCTCGTTAATCATAAGGCATACGCCCCCGCCCCTCTTCCTACCAGAAAGATGCTTGTTTCTGTCGGCGCGATGCGTGAAGAAACCAGGTGGCTGTACCGACTCCGATAGCGTGTCTCGAGTGAGCCATGTTTCCGTGAAGCAAAGAATGTTACAGTCTCTTATGTCTCTCTTGGAATGCTACCTTGCTCGGATTTCATCAACCTTGTTGTCAAGAGACTGGACATTGGCGAGTAGTATGCTCGGGAGCGGTGCCGATGTGCCCGTCTCCGGAGCCTGACCAGAAGACCGTCTGCCCTTTTACGCGTTGTTGTTTTGGTCCAATCCATTGGACCGATCCATGAGATCCAATCCATTGTCCTGGGTGGTGGGCAAAACAGAGGCTCCGCTTCAGGAAAGTTTTATTCCTGGTCGTAATGATGTGAGTTGACGTATCCAGTAGTTCCTCCCGAATGTATGTAATAAAACCTAAGATTACCTGGGGTACCAATGTAAGAAATAACACGTAAAAAAACAAAACACTGCATAGTTTCCTAGGAACGCGAAGCGAGGCGGCCATCTCTGTCGGCTCGGAAGTTTTCTCAGGGACAAAGTTGTGGAGAAGTATAGATCAGCTGGGTTATAAAAAAATATCTGAATCTTTGAACATCCCACGGAGCACAATTACCTCCATTATTAAAAAATAGAAAGAATATGGCACCACAACAAAACCTGCCAAGAGAGGGCCGCCCACCAAAACTCATGGACCAGGCAAGGAGGGTTAATCAGAGAGGCAACAAAGAGACCAACAATAACCCTGAAGGGACTGCAAAGCTCCACAGCGGAGATTGGAGTATCTGTCCATTTGACCACTTTAAGCCATACCCTCCACAAGCTGGGCTTTATGGAAGAGTGGCCAGAAAAAATAAGCAAACACATTTGGTCTTCGCCAAAAAGGCATGTGGGAGACTCCCCAAACATATGGTAGAAGGTACTTTGGTCAGATGAGACTAAAATGTTGCTTTTTGGCCATCAAGGAAAACCTATATCTGGCGCAAACCAAACACTTCGCATCACTCCGAGAACACCATCCCCACAGTGAAGCATGGTGGTGGCAGCATCATGCTGTGGGGATGTTTTTTCATTGGCAGGGACTGGGAAACTGGTCAGAATTGAAGGAATAATGGATGGCGCTAAATGTGCCAAGCTTTTAGAAACATACCCCAAGAGACTTGCAGCTGTGAATTGCTGCAAAAGGTGGTCTACCAGGTATTGACTTGGGAGGGGGTGAATAGTTATGCACACTCAAGTTCTGTTTTTTTGTCTTATTTGTTTCTTGTTTGTTTCACAATAAAAAATAATTTGCATATTCAAAGTGGTAGGATGTTGTTAAATCAAATGATACAACCCCCCCAAAAATCTATTTTAATTCCAGGTTGTAAGTAAAAATAGGAAAAATGCAAGGTGGGTGAATACTTTCGCAAGCCACTGTACATGTAGGTAGAGTTATTGAAGTGACTATGCACAAATTTTAACAGAGAGTACAGCAGTGTAAAAGAGCGTTGGGCATTGCAAATAGTTTGGGTAGCCATTTCATTACCTGTTCAGGAGTCTTATGGCTTGGGGTAGAAGCTGTTTAGAAGCCTCTTGGACCTAGACTTGGCACTCGGTAGCCTTGCCGTGCGGTAGCAGAGAGAACAGTCTATGACTAGGTGGCTGGAGTCTTTGACATTTTTAGGGCCTTCCTCTGACACCGCCTGGTATAGAGGTCCTGGGTGGCGGAAGCTTGGCCCCAGTGATGTACTGGGCCGTACGCACTACCCTCTGTAGTGCCATGCGGTCGGAGGCAGAGCAGTTGCCATACCAGGCAGTGATGCAACCAGTCAGGATGCTCTCGATGGTACAGTTGTAGAACCTTTTGAATATGAGGACCCAAGTCAAGTCTTTTCGTCTCCTGAGGGGGAATATGTTTGGTCATGCCCTCTCACGACTGTCTTGGTGTGCTTGACCATGTTAGCTTGCTGGTGATGTGGACACCAAGGAACTTGACCTGCTCCACTCCAGACCCGTCGATGAGAAGGGGGCATGCTCTGTCCTCCTTTTTTTGTAGTCCACAATCATCTCCTTTGTCTTGATCACGTTGAGGGAGAGGTTGTTTTCCTGGCACCACCCGGCCAGGTCTCTGACCTCCTCCCTATAGGCTGTCTCGTCATTGTCGGTGTCAGGCCTACCACTGTTGTGTCATCTGAAAACTTAATGATGGTGTTGGAGCCGTGCCTGGCCGTGCAGTCACGAGTGAACAGAGAGTACAGGAGGGGACTGAGCATGCACACCCCTGTGTTGAGGATCAGCGTGACGGATGTGTTTTTCCTACCCTTACCGCTTGGGGAGGCCCGTCAGGAGTCCAGGATCCAGTTGCAGAGGGATGTGTTTAGTCCCAGGGTCCTTAGTTCATTGATGAGCTTTGAGGGCACTATTGTGTTGAAAGCTGAGCTGTAGTCAATGTCCTTTTTCCAGGGTGGGAAAGGGCAGTGTGGAGTGCAGTAGAGATAGCATCATCTATGGATCTGTGGGCGGTATGCAAATTGAAGTGGTTCTAGGGTTCTGGGAAATGGTGTTGATGTGAGCCATGACCAACCTTTTAAAGCACTTCATGCTGCAGACGTGAGTGCTATGGGTCGGTAGTCATTTAGGCAGGTTACCTTAGTGTCTTGCGCACAGGGACTGGTCTGCTTACAACATGTTGGTATTACAGACTCGGACAGGGAGAGGTTGAAAATGTCAGTGAAGACACTTGCCAGTTGGTCAGCGCATGCTCTTAGAACACTCCTGGTAATCCGTTTGGCCCTGCGGCCTTGTGAACGTTGACCTGTTTAAAGGTCTTGCTCACTTTGGCTGTGGAGAGCGTGATCACACAGTCATCCGGAACAGCTGGTCCTCTCATGCATGTTTCAGTGTTATTTGCCTCGAATCGAGCAGAGAAGTAGTTTAGCTCATCTGGTAGGCTCGTGTCACAGGGCAGCTCTTGGCTGTGCTGCCCTTTGTAGTCTGTAATGGTTTGCAAGCCCTGCCACATCCGACGAGCATCAGAGCCGGTGTAGTATGATTCGATCCTGGTCCTGTATTGATGCTTTGCCTGTTTAATGGTTGGTAACTCTAGTGAACTTATCCTCTACTGCAGAGGTAACTCTGGGTCTTCCTTTCCTGTGGGGTCCTCATGAGAGCCAGTTTCATCATAGCGCTTGATGTTTTTTGTGACTGCACTTGAAGAAACTTTCAAAGTTCTTGAAATGACCTTAATGTCTTAAATGCGTTTTTCTTTGATATTTGAGCTGGTCTTGCCATAATATGGACTTGGTCTTTTACCAAATAGGATTATCTTCTGTATACCACCCCTACCTTGTCACAACACAACTGATTGGCTAAAACACATTAAGGAGTAAAGAAATTCCACAAGGCACACCTGTTAATTGCAATGTATTCCAGGGACTACCTCATGCAGCTGGTTGAGAGAATGCCAAGAGTGTGCAAATCTGTCTCAAGGCAAAGGGTGGCTACTTTGAAGAATTTCAAATAAAAATATATTTTGATTTGTTATTTGACTACATGATTACATATGTTATTTCATAGTTTTGATGTCTTCACTATTCTACAATGAAGAATATAGTAAAAATAAAGAAAAACCCTTGAATGAATTCGTGTGTCCAAACTTTTACTGGTACTGTCTATATGGATGATTTAGAAAGCCAGGCACATTTAACAGTCAGGCTATTGATTATAGACCTAATTAAGTGGGTGTTTCCTCTCCTCATTTCGCTAATATGAACATAGCAATATATAGGGAATTCGGCTGAGCGGCTCACTCATTTGTGGCTTTCGTTCAAAATAAATTACATTATAATGCAGGGTTAAAGGCACATTCTTTCTGATCGTCTTCAGCATATGCAGTCTCTCTCTTGCTACAGCTCATTTAGTTTGAAATATTATGTGGATTATAATAAATTGACATATTTGTAGGGGTTGGTGCATTTTTTTGTTAGGGCAAGTCAGGTCTGTGATATTGAGTTAAAAATGTAAAACTTTGGAGGACTCTAATACATTACAAGTTTGCGCTTTTTTGCCATTAGTCTAGACTTTACAAAAGGACTCAAATCTGACTGACCACAGCATGTTTCGGTAGTCTAAACTGTGGCACAAATTGGGGGATTTTTGACACCAAGCCGAGCTATTGGAATAAATTAAGGTGTGAATGGAGGTGTGAATGTGTCTGTCCGAGAGTCTCTCTCTAGCACTAGAGTCCTGCATTGGGCTAAAAAAATCAGCTATTGTGAAAGAATACTTGTGGATATTGTTGGTTTCCTCTTTCGCTTCGAAGAGGCTACACTTGCTTTGGAGGCAAGCAAACAGCCTGCTCTTCACCTGGTAATTATGTGGTTTCAAAGGATTAAGCGTCACCTACAGATGGATTTGTGGTGTCAGAGAGAAGCCAGCTGCGAGCCRGTGACCAGGCACGGTGGATGACATCTTTTTCCTGCASAGCAATRTGAAGAAATCTGAGTGACGAATGGACTGTTTTTGAAGTTATTGTTTTAGTAGCTTTATTGGTTGGCTAATATCAGAAGGATCTTTCAAAGCGATTTGAGMTGTCAATGTGCCACATTGCATTGTGAAAATAAAAATGTATAATTCTTAATTTATGGCATGGTTTCTTTTTAGCCAAATGTTGGAAAGAAATGTAGATAATGAGGAATAATAGCSTACTGTCTGTAGTGATAAAAATAATTGGGCTAAATACATGTGTGTTTTTCTTGTTGGGTAATGGATCGACTCTCGGAACTCATAAGAGGSAGATTCTTTCTTCAATATCATCATTCATTCAGAAGGTTAAACCCATAGGTCTTAGGCCCGCAGTAAATTCATTTAGATTACCAGGTTCATTTTTCATTAGGTTATAATAATCCATGCCTTCTGGGAATGTTATAAAGTCCAAAAGTTATGGGTGGAGTTACTAACTGGACGTCAGAAGTATTACAATGGGAATCTGTCTGTCTGCATATTTCAAGACATGGCATATGAGGTTGCAGTGAGATACCTGATGGGTTGGTGAATACTTTTCTTGTCAATCATCTTGATAACACATATACTTAAAAACTGGAAATCAACCAGTCCTCCATCATTAACACAATGGAAAGGTCAAATGCTTGATTATCTAAATGTTGAAAGTGCGGTGGGTGACGAGAGAAACAAAATAATGCAGTTTAACCTTTCTGTGCACGGATTCCGATTACGGGATCATTTCCCTAACACATGAATTGCAGGCGCCAATTCAAATATTCTAAAATATTTATAATCATGCAATCACAAGTGAAAGCTTGTTGTTAATCCACCTATCGTGTCAGAATTTGAAAATATGCTTTACAGAGAAAGAAATCCAAGCTTTTGTGTAGTGTATCAATCAATGCTACAACAGCTAGCCCCAAATTAGCATGGTCACGAAAGTCAGAAAAGCAATAAAATGAATCGCTTACCTTTGATAATCTTCAGATGTTTGCACTCACGAGACTCCCAGTTACACAATAAATGTTATTTTTGTTCGATAAATATTACTTTTATAACAAAAAAACGCCATTTCGGTTGCGCGTTATGTTGAGAAAACTACAGCCTCGTTCGGTGCTGAAAGGCAGAAGAAAATTCCCAACGATAGATACAAAAATATTACAAAGAATATTTATAATCATGCAATCACAAGTGAAATATACCAAAACACAGCTTAAGCTTGTTGTTAATCCACCTATCGTGTCAGATTTTGAAAATATGCTTTGCAACGAAAGCAATCTAAGCTTTTGTGAGTGTATCAATCAATGCTAGAACATTTAGCCTTATATTAGCTTGGTTAGCTTGGTCACGAAAGTCAGAGAAGCAATACAATTAATCGCTTACCTTTGATAATCTTCGGAGGTTGCACTCACGAGACTCCCAGTTACACAACAAATGTTAGTTTTATTTGATAAATATTACTTTTATAACAAAAAAACGCCATTTGGGTCGCGCGTTATGTTGAGAAAACTACAGCCTCGTTCCGTTCGACGAAAATTCCAAAAAGTATCCGTAATGGTCGAGAAACATGTCAAATGTTTTTTTATAATCAATCCTCAGGTTCTTTTTAACAAACATAATCGATAATATTTCAACCAGACCGTAACCTATTCAATAAGGAGAAAAGGAAAATGGAGAGCTCCCCTCTCGCGCGCAGGAACTATTCAGAGGACACCTGACTACTTTTGAAAAAAAAGCCTGAAACTATATCTAAAGCCTGGTCACAGCCTGAGGAAGCCATTGGAAAAGGAATCTGGTTGATACCCCTTTAAATGGAAGAAATACTGGCCAGGAAACATAGAATAAAAATAAAAAAATCAACTTCCGGGTTATATTTCTCTCAGGTTTTCGTCTGCAGAATCAGTTTTGTTATACTCACAGAGTGTTTTCTATCCTAATCTGTAAATGATATGCATATTTACGATCTGGACCTGAGAAATCCGTTTACCTTGGGAACGTTATTTAAAAAATAAATCTGACCCCTAGCGTCAAGAAGTTAAGGCCTTGTGTTGGAGAGTGATGCAGGAGCTGGAGATGCGGGTGTGAGCATGTGGGTCTGAGCAGGTGTGTGTCGTTGATGTTGTGTGATGTTATCGTTTGTATGTGCATGTTTGGAATCTGATTGTTATTAGGAATAGGATTTATTTGATTATTTTGTTACATTCTTCATTTGTAACAACGTCACATACACGCACAACATGAGCAGATTAACTTGGTAAAAACATTTCTTTATAAAGACTTTTAGAAAGAATGTCATACTTTATTTATTTTTGAATCAAAAAGCCACAAATGAGGTGAGTCATCAGCTTTGCTGACAAATATAGGCTTATGCTGCAAAATAGCCTACTAAATAGGCCAAGCCTAAACAAATGCATTAAATTGCCGAAATAAACTAGTACATTAACATAAATAAAAACACTTAAATTGAAAATATGGGCAACCTTTTTCTGTCTGTATCCTCACTGGACTCTCATTCAGTTTCTTCTRCACATTAGCAAAGAAGCACTCCTTGTTTCAGAAACTCACTTRATATAGAGGGGCRATCAATCTCTCCACACTGTGGTAAATAAAGRCTGTTTGTAATCTTAGAATTCTTTCGTTTTTTTCAAGGGAGAGAAAGCAAAAACAARACCAAAAGCCTAATTCTCGTTCTAACTCACCCTTGCGATAGTGTGGCACAATGAAGGAATGAGCAATTTACCACAATCTGCCACCATCTACCACAAACTGTTGCGGCATAAGATCAAAACTTTTGAAGAACCACTGTATGTATTGCAGACTGGATAAGGGAGAGGAGGAAAATGTGAGCGAAGACACCCACCAGTTGGTCAGCACATGCCTGGTAATCCATCTGGCCCTGCGGCCTTGTGAATGTTAACCTGTTTAAAGGTCTTACTAACATCGGCTCYGGAGAGCGTGATCGCACAGTTGTCCAGAACATCTGGWGTTCTTATGCATGGTGCAGTGTTGCTTGCTTCGAAGCGAGTATAGAAGGCATTTAGCTCGTCTGATAGACTTCATGGCTACGGACGTGAGTGCTACGGGTCTGTAGTCATTTAGGCAGGTTGCCTTTGTGTTCTTAGGCACAGGGACTATGGTGGTCTGCTTGAAACATGTTGCTATTATAGACTCAATCAGGGACATGTTGATAATGTCAGTGAAGATACTTGCCAGTTGGTCAGCACATGCCCTGAGCACACGTCCTGGTAATCCGCCTGGCCCCGCAGCCTTGTGTATGTTGACCTGTTTAAAGGTCTCACTCACGTTGGCTACYGAGAGCGTGACCACACAGTRGTCCGGAYCAGCTGATGCTCTCATTCATGCCTCAGTGTTGCTTGCCTCGATGCAAGCATAGAAGTGATTCAGCTCGTCTGGTAGGCTCGTGTCACTGGGCAGCTRSCGGCTGTGCTTCCCTTTGTAGTCCGGAATTGTTTGTAAGCCATGCCACATAAGACGAGCYTCAGAGCCGGTGTAGTATGATTCAATCTTAGCCCTGTATTGGRGCTTTGCGTGRTTGATGGTTCGTCACAGGGCATAGCAGRATTTCTTGTAAGCTTCCGGGTTGGAGTCCCACACCTTGAAAGCGGCYGCTCTACCCTTTAGCWCAGTGCGAATGTTGCCTGTAATCCATGGCTTCTGGTTGGGGTATGTACGTACAGTCACTTGGGGGGGAGGGCGTCCTRGATGCACTTATTGATGAAGCCAGTGACTGATGTGGTGTACTCCTCAATGTCATCGGAAGAATCCCGGGAACATGTTCCAGTCTGTGATAGCAAAACAGTCCTGTAGTTTAGCATCTGKTTCATCTGACCACTTTTTTAAAGAACGTGTCACTGGTGCTTCCTGCTTTAATTTTTGCATGTAAGCATGAATCAGGAGGATAGAGTTGTGGTCGGAATTACCAAATGGAGGGCGAGGGAGAGCTTTGTACGCGTCTCTGTGTGTGGAGTACAGG
>NC_036846.1:4173829-4174723 GCF_002910315.2 Salvelinus sp. IW2-2015
AGGCAAGTAGTGTGGCCTGCAATTTATCACAATATACTCTACTTCAGGCGAGCAAAATCTAGAGACTTTCTTAGATTTCATGCACCAGCTGTTTACAAATATGCACAGACCGCCCCCTTCATCTTACTGTTCTATCTTGCAGGTGCAGCGTATATCCTGCTAGCTGAATATCCATGTCGTCATTCAGCCACGATTCCGTGAAACATAGGATATTACAGTTTTTGATGTCCCGTTGGTAGGTTATTCGTGATCGTACCTTGTTGAAGAAAAAATCTTTGTCTAATCCGAGGTGAGTGATCGCTGTCCTGATATCCAGAAGCTCCTTTTTGCTGTAAGATACGGTTGCAGAACATTATGTACAAAATAAGTTACAAATAACGTGAAAAAACCTCACATAATAGCACAATTGGTTGGGCTCCCGTAAAACTGCTGCCATTTCTTCCGTTGCCATTTTAGTGTATGTAAACTTCTGACCCACTGGAATTGTGATACAGTGAATTATAAATGAAATACTCTTTCTGTAAACAATTGTTGGAAAAATGTACTTGTGTCATGCACAAAGTTGATGTCCTAACCGACTGGCCAAAACTATAGTTTGTTAATCAACACAGTGCCGGGTTACAGTGTCGGGTCAAAATTACCCAAGGACAGCGGGAGGGTCAACACTGTGTTGGGTCAAAATGACCCGACACTACAGCAGTGTAAACAATCACCTCCATGATATTATGCAACTTGAAATTTGATGACTTGTCCTAGACTGACCCCAGTAGTACAAAAGTGAATGGGTACATGTCCGTACATGTCCAGACATGGAGGCCGTTTTATCCAGCCGAGGCCATTTTATCCAACCGAGGCCGTTTTATCCAACCAAGGATGTTTTATCCAGCCGAGGCC
>NC_036846.1:4176623-4179754 GCF_002910315.2 Salvelinus sp. IW2-2015
AGGATATTTTTGCAGAATTCTGCATGCAGAGTCTCAATTTGGTGTTTGTCCCATTTTGTGAAATCTTGGTTGGTGAGCGGACCCCAGACCTCACAACCATAAAGGGCAATGGGTTCTATGACTGATTGAAATATTTTTAGCCGGATCCTAATTGGTATGTTGAATTTTATGTTCCAATTTATGGCATAGAATGCCCTTCTTGCCTTTTCTCTCAGATCGTTCACAGCTTTGTGGAAGTTACCTGTGGCGCTGATGTTTAGGCCAAGGTATGTATAGTTTTTTGTGTGCTCTAGGGCAATGGTGTCTAGATGGAATTTGTATTTGTGGTCCTGGCGACTGGACCTTTTTTGGAACACCATTATTTTGGWTTTACTGAGATTTACTGTCAGGGCCCAGGTCTGGCAGAATCTGTGCAGAATATCTAGGTGCTGCTGTAGGRCCTCCTTGGTTTGTGACAGAAGCACCAGATCATCAGCAAACAGTAGACATTTYACTTCAGATTCTAGTAGMGTGAGGCCAGGTGCCTCAGACTTTTCTAGTGCCCGCACCAATTCGTTGATATATATGTTGAAGAGGGTGGGGCTTAAGCTGCATCCCTGTCTCACCCCATTTTGCATCCCTGTCTTTTGCCTATTTTAACCGCACACTTGTTGTTTGTGTACATGGATTTTATAATGTCGAATGTTTTACCCRCAACACCACTTTCCATCAATTTCAAAAATCTGRCGTTCTGCCCTWGWGCAAGGCAGTTAACCCCCAACAACAACRGCTCCCCGGGCGCCGATGATGTGGATGTCAATTAAGGCAGCCCRCCTGCACCTCTCTGATTCAGAGGGGTTGGCATAAATGCAGAAGACACATTTCGGTTGAATGCATTCATTTCGGTTGAAGTGCAACTGACTAGGTATCCCCTTTCCCGTTCCTTCCCCCTTCCTACCCACCTTACTCTTCAAGCTTGACCTATATTTCACAGGGATTCACTGGATTTGGTGGAACACTGTTGCTCTCGGCAGCTCCCCGCTCTGGGAGATGCCAGTGTGTTCTCCTCCCAGATTGGAAGGGGGAGGGTCTTAATAATTAAAATACAGACAAACAGAAACACAACAGGAGCCAAACAGAACAGCAGCCTATAGCCACAGGACCAACAGCAGCATGGCACCATGCTATTGTGTCCTCTCTTTCCGTCCGACATCTGCCTGCCGCTGCCGGAAGTGTTATCCCACTCAGCGTTTTGTTGCATTATGAATCGCTGTAGTAATTGTTTCATTAGGAACACATCCTCATTAGGTTTCACTCTCCAGGTAAACACATCCGCTCACAGTAGATCATGTGAATGCTCTAGGGATGTGTGTGCATGCCCTGCAGATACAAAATATGCCCTGTTTGCGTGTGTATGTTGTTTTGGAGACTAGTAAAGTGTGTGTGTGTGTGTTATGGCCCAGGTTAACCAGCTCTGACATTATTATCACTGCTGTGGCTCAGCTAAACAAACTGTCTGAGCTTCTGTTTTAATAACCAGCTCTGAGCACACACACACATAAACACACATGCGGGCCACACACCACACAAAACAACACACACACCAATTGCACAAAACACACAATTATTTCCAAAACACACACACACACAAAACCCACGACACGACACATGATTAGTTAGTGTTTGTATAAACCTCACCCTGTAGCATCCCAGGGTGTTGGAGCGCTTCAGGGTAGAGCACAAGGGAAAAGCAGAAAGGTTTTGTCCATTTTCTCTTTAATCTCTTAGTGTTGGATCCTTTAGAGAGAGTGCGAACCCTGCCATTACAATAGTTGCCCTGACAAGGATAGCTTGCCTGAGGGGGAGCMTATCAAATATGCAAATACATTTTCTCACCACACAGAGGGAAGAGAAAAAGTGAGGCTGCTCCAAACGTTTGGCTGACGTAGTCTCWTCATCATGGTGACTGTCAGGCTATGACTAGGCAATATCAAACTATCTGGAATTCTCTGAAAAACAGTCATCGTCACAACGCTATGGTAACAGGAACTAGGAACCTTTCGACARCGTTGGAGTGTTACGCAATCGCCCTTATGCACATTCCATGATTGAACTTCTAAACACACTTCCTGTCGGTGTGGTAATTTCCGGTCAGTCTAGTTGTTATTGAGGATATAACGTTACTACCACTATGTCGCAGTTTTTTACTAGGTGTCTTCAGGACTTGCCTCAAATTAATATGAATGATGTACATCGAATTGTTAAATCAGCCTCCGAGACTCCAGGTAGCAAGAATGAAAAGGGGTTTAAGATGTATATATGAAGCTACATAGACAACTATGAAGTCAGTGACAGATATAACGTTAGCTAGCTKCAATCATTAGCTAGCTAATTTAACTATTAACTGCAGCTAGCTAGTTACTTCGTAAAATGATGTAACGTTGACAGAATCTACCTGAGAATGTGTTTATTTTCGTTAGCTTGTTTAAGTTATGCTTGCTAGCTATATTTGCTAGCTAAAAATAATTGTTATTCATGCCTTCTACACAGTATCTAACAAAGATACATTGACAGGGGAGATCACCGGGAGGGCTGCCTGTCACAGGTCCATGAGGAAGAGTGAAAAGCCGCACAGCATGAGAGTAGGGAAAGGTTATAGATAGCTACTAGGGACCTTGTTAAACATCTCCTGTSAGACACTGTCATCATGGTCAAAATGTGTTGGAGACAGTGTCAACGTTTAATCTTATCAWTAGATAGATATTAATGATGGGTCCCAATCCCAATTTAGAATTGCCCACTTTACCAAATAACCTGTTAAGATCTGTTGATGCAGTGTTTGGTAATTGTGTTACTGAGACACAATCTATTCCTGTATAGTTAAATGAGCCCCTAGTTAATATGACTAGACACTACTATTTTTATTTATGGGCCGCATCATTCTTGTTTCTCACTTCAGTCACTTCACTTATCTTCACAGATGGTGTTAAAGCACTCCGTACCAGTGATAGRGGTCCAAAGCCACTGCTCCTGTATTGCAGGAAGTGCTCTGTGCAATCATCTGGTGGCCCTTCTTTACCAGACAGCGCACTACTCTCAACTAAACATTCCTGCTGCACCACCAGTTCACAGCTGCACAGACACAGAACAGC
>NC_036846.1:4180640-4205889 GCF_002910315.2 Salvelinus sp. IW2-2015
GACCACACTTTGGACTTTTAGAGGTCAAGTGCCCAAATATACCAAGTGATGTTGACTGCCCTTACCTGAAGATACAGAATGGAGAGCTGAAGTTGGAGAGATCGCATGCTTACTACTGGCAGGTGCAAGGTCAAATCCTTCTTACAGGTTGTAGATGGTGTGACTTTGTCATCTGTGCACAGGGGACATCCTAGTTGAAAGGATATATAAAGATCACAGGTTTCAAAACTATAAGAGTTTTATTTTTACCACTTTTATTTTTACCACTACTTGCAGAAGTGTCTATCTCGCACCTGAATGGATCCCCTGCACGGGTGCCAAGTTTAGTGGTTTATGAAAAATAAGTATTGATGTTCTTGTGAAGAAATCTACAGTAGAATAGATTTGTTAAAAAAAAAAAAATATTTCAGCAAATGTTCAACAGTTCAGTTAATCAATGTACACATCTCTAACATTGTATTCAATCTTGCATTCTGGCTATTCTGTGTTTACTTGATTTCTTTCCCCCACCCCTAAACTCATTGCCTAATTAAAGCCAATACAAGCTCCACACAAACTGATATTCACTACAACACAAATGATTGATACATGTCGTAGATAAACAATTTATTATTTTTCTGCTAGCAAATAAACACATGTACATTTACACAGGCTTGGCCCATGCTCTGGACCGGATCAGAGACGGCACAGTCCATAGGCAGCGCACCTTGTTCTTCATCCCCCTCAGTCGGAGCAGGAGGTTTCAGTCTTCTTTCCCAAACACCAGGTCTCTTTTGAATMTGCCAGTTCCACGCGAAGACAGTAGGAACAACACCTCTTTTTAGCTATTGTCGCCCCCCAATTTTTCCCTCAACAAATCACTTTCGACGAAATGTGTACTACACACCTTTGTGTGTTTGGTGACAGCAAAGTTGTCACGACGTACTGCCACCAACCACCTTTTRCTGAGCTCTACATCGACCGGGAAACGATGGAAGCTCACAATACCATTACATTTGGAAGAAATTGAACACRGAGTCACTGAACAATGTTCATTAGCACCTCCTTCGCGGGGCTGTAATTTAAACGTAGTCATTGCGAACTATTTCAGTCAGAAAGGCATCGACGACAGCTAGTAAGCTAATGATAAAAACAATAGCAGAACTCGCTCCGGAAGTCATCAACCCGATCGGAAGTAAATTAMAACGTTGGCAGCGYTATAATGCATKGAGCCTATTGGAGGATGATTKAATGTTTTTCAAAGTGTTTGATTTCAGGAGAATKTCTGAATTCTTAGAATGTCTATTCATTCAAAAAAGCTACAACTTCTAGATAAGTGAAAAGTTATTTTGGACAAAGAGGAAACAAATCACTGACCAAGGTTGCTTCGAATTGAGCACTAGTACACCGTAACTAAAGTGACATTAAAACGTACCTCTTTATATCACAGGAGGTTGTTGGCACCTTAATTGGGGAGAATGTGATTGTGGTAATGACTGGAGCGGAATAGGTGGAATGGTATCAAATACATCAAACACGTGGTTTCCAGGTGTATGATGRCCTTCCATTTGCTCCGTTCCGGCCATTATTATGACCCTCAGCAGCCTCCTGTACCTCGGGTACATCACTCTACCTAACATATTTTGTATCCACGTATCACCTGGCTTCTCATAAGTGTCAGGCAGCTGTAATGTGGCATCATTTTCTGGCTARACCTTCCCCACACTTACTAGCATGCTACACAGTTTCCCTCTGCWGGTGTTCTCTGTTGACTCGCTGGAAGGCAGATGGGACCACCTGCATACCACCTGCATACCAGATATGGCACCTTGCCCTAGAACTCCCAAGTTTTTTATGTCAAGKCAGGTTTTCTGACCCAGTTTGTCTGGCAGCTTATCAGGAASATATACAGTTGCTGTACCTATATGATTGGTTGGSTCAATATTTCAAACAAAGGTGTTTGAGGAAATATTGGCATGCCCCTACAACTTTTAAACTTTGCTTGAATCAAGGGGTTGTTTGTTTGCTTTTGTCATTACTTGGTTGTTAGTGTTTGCTTAGTGTGGTATTGTGTGGTTTTGTGTATGATCTTACTGGAAGCCATGTGTATTCACAAGGGTAGTTGTGGTAYATGTGGTCAATGACAAGTCCAGACCGTAGGCGTTGATGATGATTGACATGCGTCATGTGACGTCAGAGGGGTTTGACCAGGCAGCTAGCGTTGGGTGACAGAACCTAGTTTCTTGTTCCCCTTTTGTTTTGGGAGAACTGTGTTGGAGCCTCCAAAGGGGGAGTGTGGTGTTGGCAGGTGATTATTTAGATACATCCTGAGGCAGAGGGGGTCAGCGTAACACCTCTCACAACAGAAACACTACCAGACTGGTTCTTCAGGGAGGCACAGGGACCAGCCAGATAATATAAGGTTTGGGAGAGAGGGAATGCTGAAGAGAGAGACAGAGAGTGAGACAGACAGACAGAACTAGTGGAGGACAGACAAAATATGGTGAGAGAGAAAAGTGTGAAGCAGTGAAACAAAGCGGGAGAGTGAAAGAGAGATCGACTGAATGAGTGGGGCTTCAGAGCGAGATTAGTGTGTGCATGCGTATGTGTGTCTAAGAGAGAGAGAGAGAGAGAGAAGGAGAGACCATTCCCCAGAGGTTTGGTCTAGCTCCCAGTAATAGAAGTTTATTTGCACAGCAGGACCAGTAACAACCTGCTTTGTCAGAGTAACTTACTGTTCTGTAGTCTCAACAGCAGGTCACTGAAGACAGAAGGAAAAACACTAAGGTTGATTTGGGACCTAGCGTGCCAGAAGGGAGTGTGAGGGGCTTGTTTATGACATATCTTGTGTTGAAGAGAGGGTGTGTGAGAAACACTGCAGGTGTTAGAGAGAGAGAGTGTGTGTGTGTGTGTGTGTGTGTGTGTGTGTGTGTAAGAGAGTTCAAGGATGACCAGGAGGTCAGTTAATGGTGAGGGGACTGGGGTGAACAACACCCCCCAAAATGGGGGACACCCAGGGGATACCCCTGTCCCAAAAGAGGACCCTGACGCCCTGCACGGAAAGGTAGAGCTTAAGAAGAAGGTGACCCTYCTTCGGGGAATCTCCATCATCATAGGGACCATCATCGGRGCYGGAATCTTCATRTCTCCCAAGGGAATCRTGAAGAACTCTGGGAGTGTTGGAATGTCTCTGGTGGTGTGGATCGCCTGTGGAGTACTGTCTCTGTTTGGTGAGTCACACGTGTTTYTCGCCACGACGACACCCCACCTCCTCAGGGAGAGAGGCAGGGAGGAAGGAGACAGACCTGAGTAAAGGTGTGCAGAGGGGTTTTATGATGCCAGTGACCTGAAGGTACGGGGAAGGAGCTTTTGTGTTTTTATTGCAGTTCAGTCTATTGGGTTACGACTCCCTTGCTTCCCCTTCCTTGAAGACACTAGAGCTGATGCCTCCTTAAACAAAGTGCTAAACTTGTAAAGCAGCTTTTCTTGAGACAATGAATGTGATTTAAAGCTTAGGGGGATGGATGAACTTTGCTAACTGTCTGCTGCTATGGGAAAGCTTTCGCTTCTACCCTAGTATTATTTCATCGTGAAACTGTAATTACAACAGCGTTATTGTAGCTACTGCCTTCTAACTAACCATCAAACTGCTGAAACCTCAATTACCCTTTACGTTAACCTATCTTGCATTTTCTCTCTCTCTTTCTCTCTCTCGCTCTGACGCACGCACGCACGCACGCACGCACGCACGCACGCACGCACGCACGCACGCACGCACGCACGCACAGACAGACAGACAGACAGACAGACAGACGTGAACTCGCACGCACACACACACACACACACACAGAGCTGTAGGATCTTAAAGGGATACTACTTACCCAGAGTCAGATGAACTCGTGGATACCATTTTTATTTCTCTGCAAGTAGTAGGAACGAAGTTAGCGGTAGTTTGTGAGTCAATGCTAACTAACTTCCTTCATATTGCACGCAGACACGTTAAAATGACAAAATCCTAGTGTCCCTGTAATTTGACCTATACTGTCACAGCAAAATAATCCTGCAGCAACAGAATTTGAACGTTTATGTTTCTTGAGCAGTGGTTAGGCTATTAACTGGCCAAAAGTAGGCTACATGAAAAGTGCAATACGGTTAATATAACCYTATGTTAGTGTTGGTATTCAGTCAATTTATGTAAATCACGAAGCTCATCTGCATCTCCTGGAAAATTCTCAGCAAAAAGAGGGATGAAATTGAGGTCCTACACCTGTACAATGCATACAATGAAAAATACAAGGAATCACATTMTCCTCTTACAGTAGCCACTTACCTGTTTGTTGTTGCAGATGGGTAGCCAGTTTCCTGTCCTAAACCTTTCCCTCTCTCCTATCCCAGGGGCCCTGTCCTATGCAGAGCTGGGAACCAGCATCAAGAAATCTGGAGGACATTATACCTATATTCTGGAGGCCTTTGGACCACAAATGGCCTTCATACGTCTCTGGGCTGACATCATCGCCATCAGGTATGTGTGTGTGAAAGTATTTATTGTGTGTGTATCTTGTGTGTGTATGTGTGTGTGTGTGTGTGTGACAGAGACAGAGGCAGGAAGTGGGGTAGGCACTTGCAATACAGTGTGTGCATATCACTCTATACTGTCTGTTTGTGAGAAGGGGAGGGGCGTTCTAGCGTTGATCTCAGTGTTGTACAGGTAGTAAAGCCTCTCTGATCCCATCCTAGTCRGTTGATACCRGTGGTAGCAGAGCAGTGTAAACAAACCTGCTATARTATYCTGTACTGCAGAGTATCATCGGGCTAGGGGGGACGTATGGTTTMGGGTATATGGGAAATGAACAGTGATCGGGGATGAGCCCACCGACTGGGAAACAGTTATTAGATTCTTATTAGAGCCAAGATCAATAGAAAACACTGGAATTGATTCACTTCCACATGTGGAAGAAATGTGCGTTTGCTATTTTAGATACTTAGTGTGTACGTCTACCTGCTGTGTAGTGTAATAATGTCTCAGTGTTCTGAGAATTAAGTTTAACGGTTATTAGCTTCTACATGTCTGACCAGATTTGTTCCAGATATTTTGAATACATAACATTTGCCATTTCATTCTGGACCACAGAGTACCTTTAGTTATGTGTTTGTACCCAATGTACTTTAAGTACTTTATCTCTATTGTATCCATTTCATATCAATAATAATCATATCTTTTTTAATGTTTTTATCTCAACTGAATCTAACAGACATCTTTGAGTTAGTAACCACTGAATATCAGTAATAATAGTTAATTGACTGTTAAAAAACAAGTGTGAGGTTGTTTAAGACAGGTCAGTTGGAGGTKAAATGCTCCCAACACTCTGAACAGTGCATGCGGCCCCAGATCTCACAGCTTTGTGCGTCAGCATTTCCGGTCGACGTGTTGGCTGCATGTGTATTTTTGGGTCAGTGTTTTGGGGTCTGTGTGTGATGGTGTTGTTTGTTCTAGACCTGCAGGGTTGGCAGTGATATCCCTGGCCTTCGGACAATATATCCTGGAGCCTATATTCATGCCGTGTGGAGTGCCAGAGATTGCTATCAAACTGGCCACCTCTATAGGAATAAGTATGTCTAAGATTTATGCTACAGTATTATATTGAATTGAACAAACGTTTGGAATATAGGATTTTAGTGCTTATCAGTGAGATGGTTCAGCTGAATGTAAGATACCGGTCAGTTTCACATAAAGTATATTTGTGTGTGTGTGTGTGTGTGTGTGTGTGTGTGTGTGTGTGTGTGTGTGTGTGTGTGTGTGTGTGTGTGTGTGTGTGTGTGTGTGTGTGTGTGTGTGTGTGTGTGTGTGTGTGTGTGTGTGTGTGTGTGTGTACTACTCCACAGCGTCAGTGATGTATCTCAACAGTATGAGTACGAGCTGGACAAACAGGATTCAGATCTTCCTCACCTTCTGCAAGCTGCTGGCTATAGCCATCATCATCGTACCTGGCCTCTATATGCTATTCAGAGGTTAGCCTTCGTCATCTTAATCCTCCATCATTCTCATCTTCATCCTCATCCTTCTCATTCTCATCCTCCTCATCCTCACATTAATCATCATCATCACATTCATTATCATCCTCATCATCGTCATCATCCTCATTTTCACATTGATCATCACCATCATCATCCTCATCATTCTCATCATCATCATCATCCTCATCATCACATTCATCCTCATTATCATTATAACATTCATCCTTATCATCATCCTCATTATCACATTAATCATCATCATCATGACATTCATCCTCATCATCATTATCATCGTCATCATCCTCATTATCACATTAATCATCATCATCATCCTCATCATCACCATCACCATCATCATATATTTTACACTGGATTAAAACAACACAAATGGCATGCTTATGCTCACATCACATTGAATCTGACACTCTTTCTCTCATCAAAAACCTTGAAACCCCGTTTGTGGTACATAGGGTTATATTTGTTTGTTTGTTACAGGGACATTCCACAGATACCAGGTGTACTTTAACTAGACGATTAAACTCAACTCCACAGTGTGTAATGGCTATAGAGTACCTGGTRGACACATTACAGGCTAACTACAGAGTGGCTGCAGGCCTATACATAGCTAACAGACTTTATGTTCTGCCATACCAATGTTCATTGAACATCAGTGCATTTCTGCTTTTAGAGGGTTATTATCTGCCCCTTTGGAAGTGTGTTCCATTGGACAGAAATACACTACATAAGTGTGTATTGTATTGGAATGCTCTTGGGGGTGCATTCTTACACATACCCATGCTGATATACTTAGAAAAATGCACCTAGTCAAACAATCAACTAGAATCGGTATTCTTTGGTGTTTGTGTAATTCCTGCTTTGTGTGTGTGTGTGTGTCTCACTCTGTGTGTGTGCATACAGGGGAGACTAAGAACTTTGAGAATGCGTTTGAGGTCAGTAATATCAAGCTCACAGGTCTTCCTCTGGCCTTCTACTCTGGGATGTACGCCTATTCTGGGTGGTAGGTYTGGACTTCTTATAGCATAACTAGCTCTTATATCTAATTCTAGGTMACACTTTGCATAACGCCAACAGGTGTAATGCATTATTGACTTGTCATGAGCTCTTGTTATCTGTATCCTAATGTCATATTGTTGTAAATCTCAAACTTTTATCCAACAGGTTTTACCTTAACTTTGTGACGGAGGAAGTGGAGAATCCAGAAAAGTGAGTTTCTCATTTCATATCTAATTTACACCGGCTTGCCTGACCGTAAGGTGAGATCAAGTTATATTTTGATTGGGTTGTCGGTCTCAAATTTGTGCATATCCTCAGGACTGTGCCATTGGCCATCTGTATCTCCATGGCGATAGTCACTTCCGGCTACGTGCTGACCAATGTGGCGTACTACACTGTGATGTCAGCAGAGGAGCTGTTGGCCTCGCAATCCGTCGCCGTGGTAAGGCATCTAACAAACTCTCTGTCCGATTTCATTGACACTGATCTTACTACCCCCCCCCCCCCCCCGGAGTCCTATAGATTTCTGTGCGTGATGTATTGATACACTTGAGGTGTAATGACTGCAGTCTTACACCTCGGTCATCTGGGCCTAATTCCATCTAGCTCTGAGGAGTGACTGATCAGCGGTGTTGCTTTCCTGCACTCTAAACTGCTCTTAACCTTTCATCATTAGTGGGATGCCAAGCCCAACACCTCTGCTTCCCAGTATGGACTAATGTGATTCCACACAGTCCATCCCTCTCAATAATAATTACATTAGGTCCAGTGTAAATTGCATAGTCTTAGACAGAGCCTAAAATTAGTCTGCCACGCTGTTCTCCGGCCAGTTTGGTGTAGGGGYAGATTCATTCACTAAAAGGGKTCTGATCTGATCAGGCCTTTTTAAAGGAGTTTGTTTCATTACAGTTTAAAAGGTCGGTGATGCTGCTCTTAAGAAAAGACTGAATGCATTTAGCTACCAATGTTCTTACACTAGATGTTCAGTGAATTGAGAATCTTTCTCTGTATCTCTTTGTCCCTATTTGGTTCATACTATTTCTCTCTCTCTCTGTCTCTCTCTCTGTCTGTTTTGTGTGCAGACATTTGCAGAGAAGACGATGGGGAACCTTTCGGTGGCAGTGCCGATATTTGTAGCCTTGTCGTGCTTCGGTACGATGAACGGCTGCTTATTCGCTTTCTCAAGGTGGGCTGCGTCAACACAGGTGTCAAACCACAGCCTCGGCTAACTTTTCCTGCCAAGGAGAATGACAAAATGCCTTMCCTCCCTGACACACAACTGTGCGTGAGGAATCTCACCACTTTTTTTTTCATTCAACTGCCAAACTGTGTTATGRAGAAGTTTGGATGTGGAGGTCGAACATAGAATACGCAGTATGGTGGTATAGTGAAAACAAAATAGCTGACATTGCTTTACTTAGACACTGCCGACTTTTAATAGAGGAATAACAAAAGAGTGAGTTCTTGGGCGCCGTACTACTATGGCTGACCCTGTAAAACAACAGATTTCACTGCACCTATCCAGTGTATGTGACAATAATACAGTATATTATATATATTTTATTTTGTTGTTGKTTTTTTTTGGCTCTGATGATGGTGAAGTGTTGTTTTTAGTAGTATTTCACATTTTCTCATGTAACCCTGAAGATTGTGTTGGTCATTCTAGAATGTTTTATGTGGCATCACGAGAAGGCCATCTCCCTGAGGTTCTGTCCATGATCCACGTCCGCAGACACACACCTTTGGCAGCCGTCATCATTCTGGTCAGATAAGCATAAAAAAAATACACATGTCATTGTTTACTGTCTTTATGAAGATCAGGGGCCGGATTCACAAAACCTWAAGAAGCAATTTTTTCCTTAACTATAGACGTAAGAAGAAAGTTAAGCAAAGTTGCTATTCCTCAAAAAGGTTATTGGAAATGTTATTGCGCTGTTTCTTATGTTAAGCAAAAAGTTAAGAAGAAATTGGATTTTTTTAAATAAAGTTCTTGGAAGCTAAACCCTTGTCTTAAACTCAGGGCAGTGAGAGAAAAAGCTCATGAAAGCAATTGACCATGTTAAATTCACACAAACTTTGTCTGAATGTTTCTCTATTGATTATTTTAAACAGGTTTTAGAACCGTAATCTCAGTAAGAAATATGCTAATTTGATTGCCATTGCTAGATAGCTAAATTGGTTGCCTAGCAACACACATCTTAAGAAGATTCATGAGAAGATATTTGAGAAGTTCATAAGAAAATCATTCAATCTTAAGATATTGTTGAGGAATTGCACTTACGAATMAACTTCTTATTTTTTTTCTTAAGAAGCGTCTTAYGTTTTTGCAAATCTGTGAATCTGGGCCCTGTTCTTTAGGGTTCACAATTAATACTTTGCATTCCTTCCTGAACTCATCGTTTGCATGTTTAACTGTTAACTTGCTTTGTGGTTGCCTTTTAGCATCTCTACGTAATCCTCATTGGATCTGTGTGTGTTCTCTCTCTCTATGTGTGTGTGTGTGTGTGTGTGTGTGTGTGTGTGTGTGTGTGTGTGTTCTTTCTCTGTGTGTGTCTCCAGTATCCTATGACGGTGTTCCAGCTGTTTGTGGGAGATATCTACAGCCTGTTGAACTTCATGAGCTTCCTCCGCTGGCTCTTCATTGGCGTGGCTGTGCTGGGCCTCATCTACATGAGATACACACGCCCTGACATGCCACGTCCTTTCAAGGTCAGTCCAACACACGTGAAAACACACACAGACAGGCATGTAGTCACAGACACACATTCACATACACACGTCGAAGTCGATGATGACATCTCTCCTTCGGTGCCACTTCATGCGGCTGTGGAGGCCGATGCAGGAGCCGCGGATATGCAAGCGTCTTGCACACATGGACACACAAATAGAGCATGAGTCTGTCTGATGGCTGTCTTAGTCAACTAATGAACGCTTTACGGAATTGATCCTTGAGTCCTSTGTACTTCTTTGTCTTTCTCCCCAGGTTCCTCTTTTCATTCCGGCCATTTTCTCCTTCACCTGTTTCTTCATGGTGTTCCTCTCTCTCTACTCCGACCCCGTCAACACAGGGATAGGATTCGCCATCTCACTAACAGGAATCCCAGCCTACTATATTTTCATTGTGTTTGACCGCAGACCCAAGTGGCTACAGAAGGGTTTAGGTAACACGCTACCTACACGTAGGAGCCATTACATGGACTTTACATCACAGTGAAAATCATACATACTACTGACATACAGACTGCAAAGGATTGATCAGTGCTTCAGTGGACCATGAAACTATACATGCATTGCTTACCATAACATATAAACAATTTCCAAAACATTTTCAGCATGGCARCCTATTGTAATTGCTGCATTAATACCAATAATGTGTCCATTTTGACACTTTGCAAATAATCTTGTCCTAACCACAATGGCATCATAATTGTTTTTCTGTGTATTTTATTCTGTCGTCAGATTCCTTTAACAGATCTGTCCAGATCCTCCTGGAGGTGATCCCAGCAGAACACTGACACCAGACCAGATCCCCACACCAGATCCGTGTTTATGATCATCCACACCACAGGAGAACGAGATCGGGTTTATGGTTTCCAGGTGTTTGAAGCCATTCCATTTGCTCTGTTCAGGCCATATTCTTTTGAGCTGTCCTCTCCTCAGCAGCCTCATGTGCTCCACACCCAAGGACATCATGGCCGATGGCCTCTTCTATTGTATCATTTCACATTATACATTATTATGACTCTCCCATCCTGCTGACCTTATCTAGGCAGGCTTAGCCCTGCTCTGCTCTCACATTTCACATTACCAATTCAAACGGCCTGAATACTCTCTCTTCTCTCCTCACCCAAGTATTTTAAATGGAGTGGCCAGGCAGGCAGGGAGGGAGGTGAGGCTGTGTGCTTTGTGTGTGTCCCTGTGTGGGATTTGTAGGTAATCCATCTCTGTAACCACTACCCTACGGCTCRAGTGTGCAGTGGGAGCCCAGCCTCTTAGAAATGCAACAGCTTTTACTGTTGATAAGATGCCAGGGAGTCCTTMTAAGCTTGGAGTATAACTATCTTTGGCTACAATTGCAGTTATATTTGTGTCATTGTTACAGCTAGCATTAGCCATAATTACAGCTAGTGTTAGTTACATTCAGACCTAGCTTCAGTCATTGTTACACCTAGCATTAGCCACTGCTAGCATTAGCATTACACTGGATACTCAGTTTTCGCCAGATCATTCAGGATGTACACAGTATGTACCGTAGGCAACCCAATAGTTATTTCTAAATTTTAGGAAATGAAGACAGATCAGTGAGTGTTAATTGATGTATGTTCTATAGTCTGAGTAAGACAAGCACTCCCTTCACATATGTAAGCATCATTAGAGCAGTAAAGTGTGATTCATACTCAATCTACAGATGCCTGTGAAACATGATGTCCTTACACAAATGACAACGAACATAAACGGGATACAGTTTTATATTTAACCATTTTTTGAACACACGTATGTTTAGAAATGATGTCCTGCATAACCTGAGAAAAACTCATCTGATTTAATGGGAAAATAAAAACAGATTTTTTTCAATCTGAGAGAAACTCTACTTTTGTATTCTGCAGACAATGAATTACACAATTTGCACAAGGGATAAAGATTTTATTTTCTCTTGGTGAGGTGGAAACCTTTAGAGACGTTGGTTGCGTGTAAAACAGTTTCCACACCATGTGCAGAATCTGTGTGTGTGTGTGTTTGCATGTGCTCTGGCATAATTTAAGCCACAAACGCACTGGGCAGAATAGCTCTATTACCACAGATGATTCACACCAGGGTTATTCAAGCTGTGAAACCAACAGAAACCCTTTCCATCGAGAAACACACACAAACACACACTCAAACACACACTCACACTCACATCCTGTATGCCAGGATGCTGGCTGGGTACCAGAGGCTAATGCTCTCACACACACATYTGAGTGAGCACACTGCCAGAGTCCTGGCTAGTAGCCCAGAGTAGAGACAGAAAGAGAGCTTCCCCCTGCTACTGCACAGCCAGGACCAGGCACATTGCCCAACTGAGAGAGAGAGCTAGTGTGTGTGTGTGTCTGCATTCCCATCTTACTAAGATGACTTGCATATCGTGCATTATATTGAGAAGTTGCCTAGAAACATATGGCTAGATCATGTTGACACATGAAATGACTTCATTTACTTACAATCTCCCTCTTGTTGGCAGGTCTGTGTAATCTCCGCTTCTCCTTCTCCTGTATGTTGCTCAGCACTGTCTCTGAGTCTGACCTTTCCTTCTGCTGAGCAACACACGCATACACACGCACGCACGCACGCACATGCACGCACGCTCACACACGCACGCACACACACAATCTCTCTCTTTTCCCGATGTCTGCTCACAGCATCCTTTTCTGCATTGCACCTCTACCCCTGCGGTTTACTAAAAAGACACAAGGGGGCGATACAGTGCAATGTAACAGTCTTGTGAGGGGAAGTTAGTTGGTAAAAGGAGACTAAACATGAGACATTTAAATCTGAGTCACTCTATCTGTACAGCCCATCTCCACCTCGCTCTGCTCCAGGCAGGAATAAGGAACGTAAACATTGTTCCCTCTGGTTGAAACCATGACCCTGTCCTATTGGCGTACCTACTGTACTTCTGTGGAATGTTAATGTTTCTATCCAACTACAATTGTAGGTTTCTAGATGCAAACAAAATGGATTCCTCTTTCTTTTCTCATTAAAGGGAGAGTTCACCCAAATTACAAAATTACATGTTGSTTTCCTTACCCTATAAGCAGTCTATGGATTAGCATTTTTGCGCTGCGGGTCCAAATCATCCAAACGTATCTAAAAATGCATTGTGTAACTCAATGAAGTTACCTATAGATGATGTGACGAAGCGAACCAAGCAAACCGTTGACTTGCATCGGATTTGTGCCACAKATGCTGAAAAGATAGCATTTGAAACAGTGGCCAGGTAAAAATCAACGTCATACCTTGTCCATAAACTGCTTACAGGGTAAGGAAACCATTATGTCATTTTGTAATTTGGGTGAACTATCATTTTGAGTGGATGATATAAACTGATATGCATGAAATAAACCACAGTGGACAACAGGCCACACATAGCAACCACGTAGTAACAACACATTGTTTCCGTTCAATGAGACCACAGTGAAACCCGAAGATAGGGGATAGAGTGATGGGGAGAGAGAGAGAGAGAGAGAGAGAGAGAGAGAGAGAGAGAGGGCAGTACTGACAGGATATGGAGAGAGAGAAAGAATGAGCGAGAGAGAGAGAGAAATAGAGAATAGAAAAAAAGACCAAAACAAACAGAGAGGTTCATTCATAGCTGGAATGCCAGAGGGCTGAGATGTAGGTGACCTCTAACAGGAAGTGACCTTGTTACTGTGGGGTCAGAGGTCACATGGTGTAATAGGTTTATAAGAAGCTCTATCAGGCGGCGGTAGTGTGACTCAGACCCCTTGAGGGCGAGTCAGTCTACTGGCCCAGTATGACTAATCTTGCTGACGGAATGTGGGGATTGAAAGGTGTGTGTGTGTAGGGGGTATAGTGGAAGCCTGAAGGGTTGTGAGACACTGCCATTAAAAGAGCAGGATGCCTTRAGGTGGTGGGGTTCCACCCACTCTCAAGATTCTGTGTGCCTGATTCCTCTCTCTGTGTGAGTTAGGTTCAAGTTTATAGTAATGCTGTTTATGTAACGCATGCCTGCACATGTGCGGCCACGTGTGTGTGGAAAAGGCCTGTGGTGTTGTTCTGTCACTGTGGCTGACTGAGCGACTGTCGTTGTGACTCACCTGAAGTGAGTAATAGTGAACACACAGTATATAAGGATAGAATGGTCCACATCCACCCTGCTTGACAGATCCTCTAATTATAACAGAGGACTGGGCGGCTGCCCTCGGGTCACTTAATGGGTTAATCATTGGTGCATGAACACACACACACGCCCACACACACACTGCAGGCACTATGAGCTAAATGCATTGTCACAAAGCTTTAATCAGAACAATGTGACTGTAGTTCATGTTGTGCTGTAATGCAAATTCACTTTCAGGTTCGTTTTACTGTGGATGTCACAGTGTATAATAAAATATTGTAATATTCTACAGCTTACTTTACGTCGCTTCCTGCTCCTCGTGAATGAAACTAAAAGAATCACGCATTCACATGATTATGCCAGTTGGAATGAATGGTCTAGAGTCTAGACCAGTTAAAAGGTCTGTGGAGTGCATTTAAGTGCAGTCATAGCAATGACACATATTCACATAATCTTACATGCCCTCTTTCAGTGTGCCATGGCATTACCGTGTGGCTGCCTAGCGTGGAGTGGCAGGTAATTCCTGATGTAAATTAAGTTCTGGAACACCACTGGTTGTTGCCTGGCAAAAGAGGTGATTTTTTTTTTATAAGACTAACTCTGCGTTTAATTGGTTGGCTGTGTTATAGAGGATGACTCACTGTTGCCATAGTGTTGCTCCTTTGACAGGGAGGAGAGGAGAGAAAGGAGACAGAAAGGAGATGAGGAGAGAGGGGACAYGAGAGAGGAAAGGAGAAAATAGGAGGGATGAAGAGAGAGGAGAGGAGAGAGAACAGGGGAAGAAAGACAAGAGGAGAGGAAGGGACAGGAGAGAGAGGAAAGGAGAAAATAGGAGGGATGAGTAGAGAGAACAGGGGAAGAAAGACAAGAGGAGAGGAAGGGCAGAGGACAGAAGAGGAGAAGAAAATAGAAGAAAAAGGAGAGAAAGAGGGAGGAGAGGAAAGAGGATAAGAAGGAGAGGAGAGGAAAGAGGATAAGAAGGAGAGGAAAGAGGATAAGAAGGAGAGGAGAGGAAAGAGGATYAGAWGGAGAGGAGAAAAGCAAAAAGGGAAGAGGAAATATCATCTGATTTAGATGCACAACACACAATGCAGGCAGGTTCCCATCCAACACGAATTTCACCAATTCCACCCCCCAAATCAACAGTCCAGGCACGTCAGCTCATTGGCAAAGACTGGGCAGACTGGTACTGCTACAGACTAAATAACCTAAAACAAGACTGGCAGACTGGTACTGCTACAAATAAATAACCTAAACAAGACTGGCAGACGTGACTGCTACAGACTAATAACCTAAACAAGACTGGCAGACTAGTACTGTACAGACTAAATAACCTAAACAAGACTGGCAGACTGGTACTGCTACAGACTAAATAACCAAAAGAACTGGCAGACTAGTACTGCTACAGACTAAATAACCTAACAAGACTGGCAGACTAGTACTGCTACAGACTAAATAACCAAACAAGACTGGCAGACTAGTACTGCTACAGACTAAATAACCTAAACAAGACTGGCAGCTAGTACTGCTAAACAAGAACTCTAAACAAGATGTGACCACGCTAAGAAAACATGACGATGTAAGAATGCATGCAGACACAAACACACCATGAAAGCAGAACGCCCAACATCACGCATATGACCTACGGGCTTGGCTGTTTTGACCTGTCAGGGTGGTTTAGGCTCAGGCTACCTGCTATTACAGGCCAGAGTGTGTTCCCCGTGTGTGTGTGTGTGGTGTGTGTGTGTGTGTGTGTGTGTGTTGTGTGGTGTGTGTGTTGTGTGTGTGTGTGTGTGTGGTGGTGTGTGTGTGTGTGTGTGGTGTGCACATGTTCGCTCCAGGCTGTTCACTCTCTTAAAAGGGCTTAGCTGTTTTTATAAAGGCCATTTTAGACCTGGGTTATTCCAGTCCATACACAACCATAGAACACTGTGCCGGAGAAGATGGCTGAAGTTTTACGTGCTCCTAACCGATTGTGTTTTTATGTTTGTTTTTTTGAGTTGTTTGTAACTTATTTGTTTWCTTATTTCATACATAATGTTGCTGCTACTGTCTCTTATGASCGAAAATAACTTCTGGACATCAGAACAGCGATAACTCACCACGAACTGGCAGACACTTTTTTTCCTTTAACGAGAATGACGAGCCCGACGTGAACGACATACTGCTTTCCAGGGAACAGGCCCAAATCCCTGTCATTTGCGTGAAGAGACGATGGAGAAAATGATGACGGAGGTCGGCCTGCCTTATGAGAATTTGTAGGCGATCGAATAAACCCCCGCCTGCCTTCCGTGCTTCTAGCTAACGTGCAATCATTGGAAAATAAAATCGACGACCAACGGGACATTAAAAATGTTAAATTTTATGCTTCACGGAGTCGTGGCTGAATGACGACATTATCAACACACAGCTGGTTGGTTATACGCTGTATCGGCCGGATTGAACAGCGGCGTCTGGTAAGATAAGGGTGGCGGACTATGCATATATGCAAACAATAGCTGGTGCACGATATCTAAGTAAGTCTCAAGGTTTTGAGTATCTCATGATAAGCTGTAGACCACATTATCTACTAGAGAGTTTTCATCTGTATTTTTCGTAGCTGTCTGCATACCKCRACAGACCGAMGCTGGCACTYAGARCYCKCTCAATGAGCTGTATGCCGCCATAAGCAAACAGGAAAACGCGCATCAAGAGGCGGCACTCCTAGTGTCCGGGGACTTTAATGCAGGGAAACTTAAATCTGTTTTACCAAATTTAAATGTGCAACCAGAGGGAAAAAACTCTAGAGCAGCTTTACTCCACTCACAGAGATGCGTACAAAGCTCTCCCTTGCCCTCCATTTGGCAAATCTGACCATTCCTGCTTAGAAGCAAAAATGAAAACAGGTAGCACCAGTGACTCGGTCAATAAAAAAGTGGTCCATACCCCAACCAGAAGCCATGGAGTACAGGCAACATCTGCACTGAGCTAAAGGGTAGACCTGCCGCTTTCAAGGAGCGGGACTCTAACCAGGAAGCTTATAAGAAATCCCGCTATGCCCTCCGACGAACCATCAAACAYGSAAAGTGTCAATACAAGACTAAGATCAAATCGTGCTACACTGGCTATACAGACTATTTGCATTGATGAAAGCATGTGCCAACAATGAGTGGGGGCCAATACAATCCCAGTGGATACTGTAGACATTAGCAGTCAATTGTGTGTGTGAAAAACTCCCGTGTGAGAAGATGGCCGACAAGAATATTTTCGGGAAAAAGAGTTCTGCACGCACGTTGGTGGTGTCGTTTAGCCGCACAAACACTACACACACACACACACACACACACACACACACACACACACACACACACACACACACACCAACTGAAACCCACAGTTTTCCTGTAGACCAAAAAAGAGGCAATGCAAGGTGAAATTGATCTCGGGGGTAAATGTATTTAAAGTCCTTAGAGTCCTCTCCCTGCCATGCAGCTCAGAAAGCTCATTTTCACCCTTGATTTATGATGCCAACATCTATCCTGTTTAACACAATAATAAAGGGAAAATGCTGCTATAACACCGGGGAATGAGATTGGCCTCTAAATGATGAAGTGTGGGATGTGGTGGATATTCACTCTGCTGCTATGAAGTGTGTGTGTGTGTGTGTGTGTGCCTCCTCCCCTGTGGTGGTCCCCTGATGGTAATGATAATAAAGATTGGGGTTATTGGGGTATTATTGGCTCCACATGTTGACTCCCCTGGCTCCTCTCTGTTGGCGATGTGATCTATTGGCTCAGCTCCCCGCGGTCCAAATGAAATAGGACACGGTCCAGGCAGTCCGACCGGGTTCAGACCGCCCGTACTCCCGTAGGTGATTTGTTTGCATGGATTACATGTCCTATTCTGGATATAGGTTATTATAGCAGGGTCCTCTGGAGCAAATGAGGTCATTATAAGAGAGAACACACATACATTGAAACACACACATACACACACTGATGTAGACATGAAAACCCGTCTCTACCCCACAACCCCATCTCCCTCTCTGGTGGTCAAGCTGCGTGTTCTGTTCTGTGTTCTGTCCTGTAGCATTACTGCAGCTTCCCTGCCCTCCTGGACTCTTTGTGTTGGTTCCTTGTGAGAGCGGCCTGTTGTGRGTCTCTGACATCGTAATGGCCATTGTTGGACTGAGTTTGAGTCTTATTAAAGCGAACAGGAGTCACCAGTCCTGTCCATCTCTGTAGCGCTGTAAAGGTTGTAGTGGAGAGACAGAAGCGGAAACATGTTTATGAACCTTCACAATCTCTCTATCTCTGCCTCTCTCTACCTCACGCTCTCTCTCTCTATTTCTTTCTTTCTCTATTTCTATACCCCCCCCCCCCTTTCTCTTCCCCTATCTCTCTCTCTCACAAACACACATGCAAATACTGAGACAGAAATATGTATTTTTCTGGAGAGTAGGGCCTTATCTTATTGCAGGTCTTGCCACAGGAGTCTGATGCTCTGCATACATTTATCACCCAGAATAACAGKTTTCTCTTGTGGAGAAGACAGAGATAAAGGCTTTCATACGGAAATATGTTTTACCCCTAACTACAGTCACTACCTTGAATGGGGGAATGTCATGGACGGCTGTGCTGACAATCACTGACCTTCTGTGAGCTGGCAGATGTAGGTATGTGTGTGATAAGGTTTGAGCTCAGGTGTGKTGTGTAGGTTACTGTGTGCGTGTGTGTATTTCTGAGCTGAACCTGGGAGTTTGTAAGGGCTCATCTCAGATCGTTGCCCTCCACATCCAGGATGATCCTCAGAATCCTGCTCTTCCAGTCYGGATCAATCCAAAGCTGCCTCTGAGTGGTCCAAATACCTCCCACACCTCCGGTTACGCTGCTACAAAGCCCCTTACAGAGGGAGGGAAGATGGGAACGCCAGGCCATTGTACAGTATACTGTATCAATGCAAGAAAAAAAATGTATAAAAGTTTAAAAAATATCTAAAATATTACTTTCTGTTTTTTATGTATTATCTCTCAGTTAAACTTAGGATTTATAAAAAGCATTTATAAAGAGGAATGGCACTGAGTTGAGTTGTTTTGTTGCGCTGGGGAGGTGGAGACATTTAAACATCAACTTTCCTTCCTCAGGCTCATCAAATTGCCCTGAAGACTTGTGGGAATGATTGAACAAACACCACTAATCACCCATTATGTGTGTACTGTAATATACACTGAGAATTCAAAACATTAAGAACACCTGCTCTTTCCATGACAGACTGACCAGGAGAATCCAGGTGAAAAAGCTATTATCCCTTATTGATGTCACTTGTTAAATKCACGTCATGTGTGTGATCGTAGCAGCTCTTCCTGTGATGGGACATATAGACAACTACACTATACATGTTGAGGGTAGAGAGATAGATGATGGTATTTTTCTTTATTTCTGAGAGGTAGATCACAGACTACAGTACTGCGAGTGGAGTTACATTCCACTAATAATGACTAAAAAAGAGAGAGAGGGGAAGGAGAGAGTGAAAGAGAGACAGAAAGAAATGTGGAGATATTAAATGAGGAGGGGAGAGATCAAGAGAGAGAGGGAGAGGCAAATCCTCACSTCAAATGAGGCACAACAACAGCCCCAGGAGTCAGAGTAATATGCAGAATCAAATTAAAAGTGTGAGAGAAAGAGAGAGAGGGAGAGAGAGAGAGATATGGAGAGAGACTGAATGCCATGAAAAGTGCAGAACTGCCGCCCCCTCTCATACTCTGACAAGTGTAATTGAACTAAGGGCGCCTCCTCAGATTCTCAGCTAAAAGTCTAAAACAATTACAAGTGTAGGATGGTAGTCTGAATTGCTAGAAGGTTCTCAGCTACTGTGTGAATCTCTTTTTTTACATCTTCACTCATGCTTTCTTTGATTTATGATCCKATTACATTTTGAGGAGAATGTGGAACTGTGCTGTAGAGCTGGAGAAGAAAGGGTAYCAGCTATTGGGCAAATATTGAAATGCTCACAACATCAACATGAAAAGGCGATCAAACTGGCCTGATGAGCGAGGGAGGCCGGCATCGGTTGCACTGTCTTTGGGGGAATCGTATTTAAGTTCAATCAGCCCACACAAATTAATTCATATTTTCATGCTGTTGCTTTAGAGTTTGATTGCCACAGAGAGAGAGAGAGAGAGAGATAGAGTACCCGATTTGTTTAAAAGCTGGAGCCCCAACATCTGTGGAGAGCTCAGGTTGAAGAAACAAATGAACATTAGTCCCCACACAATGTACGTTGATGCTCAACATGGGGGTTGAAACCATGGAAACACATCTAGCCTAGGAATGTCAGGTGTAGAGGTTTAGCTTTTACTTGTGAACATGTACAGGGAGGGGCTTTCTAAACATATTGGTCCATACCTCACATATACTGTACACTCCACTCCATGTATTTGGACAGTCAAGCTACAATACAACACGTGCCTCTAATACTCCACCATTTTAGATGTCATGTCAAATGTTTTATATGAGGCGACAGTACAGAATGTCACCTTTTATTTTGAGGGTATTTTCATACATATTGATACAAGTGAATTTGTCCAAATACTTATTGATTCAAATGGGGGGACAAGACACTAAACAGCAAAACAGATATGTATAACAATACCCTCAAATATAAGCTGACATTCTCAAAACTAAAATGCTGGAGTATAGAGCCAAATMAAACATTTTAGCTTCACTGTCCAAATACATATGGAGGCGAGTGTAAGATTAACTTTGTTACCATGGCTTCTTGGCTTACAGTGATGGTGACAACAATCTCAGGGAAACRCATATTGGCCATGAAAACAGAAGATCACAATATCAGTTGAATAACACTGTAAAATACWATGCATCTCATACACAGCAACCCCATCCGAAACAATGCAAAACCCCCAAAAGGGAGATGTAGTTTGCCTGCGTGATTGATGACAGGGTATGACTAAAGAGATGTGGAGCCGTGAGCGTGTTAGCCACAGAGACTAAGGAGGGGACCCAGACTTCAGACACTGCTTTTGGCTCCTGCTTCACTCAGGGTTGGATTCCAGTTGGCCACCTTTTTACACCGAGGAAGCTAAGTGGGCGAGGGGATTTAGGAGGACAACAAGAAAGCTAAAGCCTAGATACTGGTTAAAAACACACACACACACACACACACACACACACACACACACACACACACACACACACACACACACACACACACTAAAATACATAACACATATATGAGGGTGTGATTTGTGTTTACCTTGAAGTAAACACAAAAACAGTATGAACATTCTCAAATATCACCAAGTCTGACGACTGTTACAACCTCACTCCATGTTCTATTTTATTAAGAGTTGGTTACAACAACATGCCGAACTGAAAACTGTTTTGATTACCCCAATGTATCTTACACCTTCCTATACCACAGACCTGAAGTGATCTCTACCATCCACTAAACACTCCCTCACATTCAGGCTCTACCTGAAAGGACGGACAGTGACTCTGATCGCAACGGTCTTCAGATCAGTGTGTGTCAGACACGTTCACTACTCTGACACACACTGATCTAAAGGGGGTTACGCCTGGGGTCACTGTCTGTCCTTTAAATCCYTCCCCACTAGCCCCATGTCTAAGGTTATTTTGAGCCACATTTCTATATAACAATATCTGTTTATTTGCTAGGCATGGGAGGTAGAACTGACCTTTGGTCTGTTCAGGCTGTGTCACAGTCAGAGTCACAGTCAAGCCCACACACTCTTCCCCCAGAGAACTAAACGCTGRTCTCGGCGAGAGCCCCTTCTATCACGGTTACATCTAATTTCCAGTCATTGAAACATGAATCACACTCGGAAGTATACAGGCTCCATGACAGAGATTCCTCGGTTGATCGGTTGATATTTTTTCTTSCTTCTCTCTTTGTATCTGTTTTCTCCTGTGATCTCTGACCTCAGGGCAAAGTGTCTCGTTGATCCCAATGGGCAGGAGAGGAGCAGGAGGYTGAGGAAGGGGCAGAGGGGGCAATGCCTTCTGTTAGGGTCTTCAGGGCAGCTTGAACTTTCATGGGTGGTGTTTCATGAGAACTTCAGTCAAGATTTGTCTCTGTGTGTAAATGTTGTCACTGTATGTGTTCTACGTTGCTTCTGCGAGTGCTCCGAGCGACGCTCGCATCTGTGGTGTGTGTGTGTGTGTGTGTGTGTGTGGGGTGCGGCCAGATTGGGTGCCACCCATTCTTGTTCCATTTCTGGTGAACTCTTTTGATAACTTCCTCTGGGGCAACAGCACTTGTTTAAGAGTGCACCGACGTTCACTGCAACCCTGTGACAGTGTATCCGGATGTTGTGTGTGTGTGTGTCCGCCCACACTGGATGCTCCCTCAGAAGTAGCAGGCCAAGCCAATCAGTCTGGTTCAGAGGCGCTTTGAGGGAGTCTGTCAGACGCGCCACTGGATCCGCAGGGTGATGCAGAGACGGAACTAACCCAGAAATACCAGGAGAGATGAGACGGGGAGAGCAGAGAGACAGGAAACAGACACACAGAAACACAACACACAGAKACACAACATACCAAAGCGCATCGGAGCACCCACCACAAAGACATGGCCAAACACTGGCCAGAAATCTGAGCTGACAAGAGAACTGTGTGTGTGAGGAAGAGAGGGAAGAGAGACTGCCCAGTGGGGAGGAGGGAGGGGGGGTGCCAGTGGTGAAAAGAGAGAGGAAGAGAGATATTTTGTTCTAACCACCGTCAATAAAAAGATAAATTAATTCAGCAAATGTCAACTCCTATTCGTTGACCTCACCCACACATCCCCCTCAGTCACTAAGAGGGCACTGACGCCATAGCACCAAATAGCCTCAGAGCCCGATGGAGAGATGATGTGTTGTCTCAATCATTCATTTGGAATTATTCTAAGATATCAGAGGTGCCACTTAGTGTACAGCAGGCAGCAGTGTACTGTTATCACACACAGCTTAATTTGCTCACAGATGCCCTGTAAACATACTGGATACAGTGACTAGCCAGTAATGTGAGAGAGATTCGCTACTGCTGTACAGACAATGACCCTGAGCATCCTGAGGCGAGGCTTCAAAGCTTCTCTCAATCGGAACTTCATAGCATCTTCTGTAATACTTGCTTGTAGATTAAGGATAGGCATAGCCCCTGGATAAAACCACAGCATCTGCCTTGCTTCAAAGGCTTCTTCGTTCACGTTCATAAAGCAGAAGGAGCTCTGGACGGGAAACAATTTAGACTGAGATTAAAGAAGAAGGACAGACAGATGGAGAGTGAATACCGTGGTAGAGGCTGGCTCTTAGCTGTACTCTGATCTCACTGCAGACATACACACTAAGGCCGTTGATGACGCAGAATCTCACATCCCTCCAACGCGACACAGAACATCCACAGGAGAACTGAGAGATAGTGTACCTTTCTTTCAACCTGTTTCAACCTGTTTCAACCTGTTTCAACCCTGCACAAATATAATGCGACGTGATCCTGCTCACTACATTCACAAGCACGGTCAGATTAGGCACAGTGTTTTATAATCACATGTATGAATTATATATAGTATAATATTATTTGCTGTACATAGGACCTTCTTCCTATGAAATATTAATTGGGGGTAATTTCAGTGTGCTTTTGGCATTACTCATTATCAGACTGTTGGCGGTTCACTTTGTCACTGCTCTCCTGTGTCCATGTTCTAGTCGTGTGTTTGTGTGTGTGTGTGTGTGTGTGTGTGTGTGTCAGATTTCTTAAGTGTGTGTGTGTGTGTGCGTGTGTGTGTGTGTGCATCTGAGGTTGTCATTATGGACTCCAGAGACAGCTGAAACCTTTCAGTGGCCCAAAGAGCCTCATCGCAAAGGTCTCCATTATCCCTCTATGATGGATGTTTTTCTCTCTCTCAACCTTTCCTTTCTCTCACGGGGTTGCTGTTGCTCTCTACCCACACTCCCTCCGTCTCTATCTCTCCCTCCAACCAAAACAGAGACCCAGTCAAACACGAAGACACCCAGTCCCTTCTGTGTGTGCATGTATCTCTATCTTGTGACTTTTTGTGTACTTCAAACAATCTACAGTAAACGTTGTGCGTGCCTCCCCCAGAGTGGCTATACAGCCATCCTGTACCTGGTTTAGAGAAAGCCATTGGTTTGTTGCTCTTCCTTACCTAACAGTTTGACCTTTCTCTGAGTCAGCCTGAGAGTTTACCCACATTAAAGAGACTCTGATTGACACGTTCCTCTAGCCGTGGCAGGCCAACGTTTTTGATTGTCATGCTGTTACTTTTACTGACTTTGTGATGAAATGTTTTTCTTATTCCTGGCACCGCGGGGACAAAGGTGACATTTTTAATCTCTGAATAATTCTACACCCTGTCACACAGTATGAATGGAATAGCAGGGGAGGCAATGTTCCCTAAGAAGAGAGAGAGAGTGAGAGAAAGAGAAGAGAGAGAGAGCGAGAGAGAGAGAAGAGAGAGAGAGTGAGAGAGTGAGAGAGAGAGAGACAGAGAGAGAGAGAGAAGAGAGAGACAGAGAGAGAGAGAGAGAAGAGAGAGAGAGAAGAGAGAGAGAGAGAGAGACGAGAGGGAAGAGAAGAGAGACGAGAGAGAGAGAGAGAGAGAGAGAAGAGAGAGAGAGACAGAGGATGAGAGAGATAGAGGAAGAGAGAGAGAGAGAGAGAGAGAAGCGAGAGAAGAGTGTTTATCTCCCCGGACTTCAAAAAAGATGCAAAGAGCTCCAAAAACCCAGCATGGGCCTTGGATCCGTCAAACCCCAGTATTAGTGCGCCATTTACCTCGACATGAAGTGGAAAAAAAGTTTAGGGAGGGGAAAAAAAATGGAGGCGGAGGGAGGCAAGAAAGAAGAAGTGAGAGATGAGAGGAGAAAAAAATCCAAAAAGAGACGGTATGAAGAGGAAAAGGAAAAAAAAAGAAGAGCTGTCTGAATCAGCATCATTTTATGAGAGATTTGAGAAGTAGGACAGGGGAGGCAAGCGGAGCCAGGTACAACAGAGGACACAACAAACCCAAGGGCCCTGCCGGCCCTGGAGACCAAAGAGAAGGAGATCACTGCTTTAATCTACCCTTCTTCAAAGCTCAACGGATCCTGTTTAAAAGTCCATTCTAGAATTAACACACAAGCCCAAAATAAATGCCTGGTATTTACACTGGGAAGTCTAAATTGCTAACTAGAAACAACACACACACACACACACACACACACCCACCCACCCACCCACCCACCCACCCACTCCCACAACCCCTCCCCCCCCCCCCCCCCCCCCCCCCCCCCCCCACCACAACACACACACACACACACACACACACACACACACACACACACACAACACACACACACACACACACACACACACACACACACACACACACACCAAGTTCTCTCTC
>NC_036846.1:4205914-4212528 GCF_002910315.2 Salvelinus sp. IW2-2015
AGAAAGAAGAGGAGGAGGGGAGAGAGATAGAAGAGAGAGAGAGAGAGAGAAGCGAGAGAGAGTGTTTATCTCCCGAGACTTCAAAAAGAATCAAAGGACTCAAAAAACCACAGCATGGCCTTGGATCCGTCAACCCCAGTATTAGTGCGCCTTATTTACCTCGACATGAAAGTGGAAAAAAAGTTTAGGGAGGGGGAAAAAAAATGGAGGCGGAGGGCGAGGCAAGAAAGAAGAAGTGAGAGATGAGAGGAGAAAAAAATCCAAAAAGAGACGGTATGAAGAGGAAAAGGAAAAAGAAAGAAGAGCTGTCTGAATCAGCATCATTTTATGAGAGATTTGAGAAGTAGGACAGGGGAGGCAAGCGGAGCCAGGGTACAACAGAGGACACAACAACCCAAGGGCCCTGCCGGCCCTGGAGACCAAAGAGAAGGAGATCACTGCTTTAATCTACCCTCTTCAAAGCTCAACGGATCCTGTTAAAAGTCCATTCTAGAATTAACACACAAGCCCAAAATAAATGCCTGGTATTTACACTGGGAAGTCTAAATTGCTAACTAGAAACAACACACACACACACACACACACACACCCACCCACCCACCCACCCACCCCCCACTCCCACAACCCCCCCCCCCCCCCCCACCCCCCCCCCCCCCCCCCCCCCCCCCCCCCCCCACCCCCCCACACACACACACCAACACACACACACACACACACACACACACACACACACACACACACACACCACACAACACACAACACACACACACACACACACACACAACCTTTCTCAGGATGGGGGGCTTTTGGGAAGAAAAGCAGATATGGAGTGGAGTATATGAGCATGCATACACCATCATTCGGCACATACAACACGCACACCAGACGTACAACATTCTCATGAGAAGATTTGTTAGATCAGAGCGCAAGGAAGAAGTTTTAAGGTAGACAGAAGTCTTCTGCTGAACTACAGTCAACTTTTAGGGCTAGGTTGAGGAGTGCGGTGGGGGTAATGTAGGGGCTGAGAGGCACCCAACAGGGTCCTACAACAAGGACAGTACACTGAAGACGTGTGGATGTCAGTGACAGCTTTATGTTAATGTATGAGGTGTTCCACAGTGGGACGCCTAGTCTGACCCCACAGAATGGATGAAGGCCAGGTGATACAGTAGAATATGCTTCCCTCCCTGGGCAGGATCTCTCTGGTGGAGTCTAGTGGATCCCAGGGGATCCCGGGACACATCAACAGAGATGCTGCTGCTCAGGCTGAACCATCTGGTCTCCTTGCATTCACCGTACAAACCACCATCCTCTTTCCAGTCCTCCGGGGCACTATTCAGGGGTGTTGTGTGTGTGTGGTGTGTGTGTGTTGTGGTGTGTGTGGTGTGTGTGTGGTGTGTGTGTGTGTGTGTTGTGTGTGTGTGGTGTGTGTGTGTGTGTGTGTGTGTGTGTGTGTGTGTGTGTGGGGTTGTGTTGGGTGGTGTGTGGTGTGTTGTGTGTGTGGGGTGGGTGTGAGTATATGCAAGTATGTGCGTAATCAAAGTATAAAATTACATTTGTGAATGTTAGTTCCTTGTTTCTTAGTACATTGCTGTGTAACAAAGTACCCTAACCTTGAATGTAACTCTAATCCAAACCTTAACCCTAGCCCCAGCCCATGTCTGATTGGAGGGAGAGAGTATCTAACCAACTGAACTTCCTCATAACTTCCTCCCACCATAAGAGCATCAGTATGCTGACTTGAACTTCTCCACAGCCTAGAGACCTTCTGTATACTACTGCATATGTTGTCTGAGAGAGAGAGATTTGTACGGAGAAGAATCCATCACTGAGGACACTGGGAAGATGGTGGAGACACACTCCTTTGTAGGTCAGACATCCAGACAGTACCTGTTCATCTATCTCAGTGTGTGTGTGTATATGTGCGTGTCGGGTCTCTGCCTGGTAGAAGCATTAGCTCCACCTGTCAGAGCAGATATTGATCCCTTCATCTCGCATCTTTCAATCCAAAGGAGCCGGAATCAAACAGACTGGAGAAATGAACATCGCTTTAATCTCTCCTTTTCATCTCGCCTGTCTGTCACACATCGGTCTCTCTCGACTCACAGAATCTCTCTCTCGCTCGCTCTCTCTCTCTCACTCGACACCTCCCCCTCTCTCCCTCACCATCTCTCTATCCCCCATTTTTGTTAAGTCACCACTCCACCTTTTCCATTGACTGTTTTCTTTACCTCTCACTCATTCACCCCGCCCGCCCTCTCTCTCTTTCTCTCTCCCTCATATCCAGTAGAGATGAAGGAGGTGAGTCTGTCATGAGGATCCAACCCCTTTGTGGTGACATCCATCTACTGACTCCAGGATGCAGGGACTCAATCTCCATTCACATCGACGGGCCTGTAGATGAGCGGGTTGAGAGCTTCAAGTTCCTCAGTGTCCACATCACTAGGCACACTGGGCACAACAATGCCTCTTCCACCTCAGGAGGCTGAAAAGATTTGTCATGGGCCATCAGATGCTCAAAAAGTTCTACAGCTGCACCATTAAGAGCATCTTGACTGGCTGCATCACTGCCTGGTATGGGCCGAGCTCCCTGCCATCCAGGACCTCTATACCAGGTGGTGTCAGAGGAAGGCCCTAAAAATATTCAGCCACCCAAGTCATAGACTGTTCTCTTTGCTACCTCACGGCCCCCGGTACCGATGCACCAAGTTGGCAACCCTGAACAGCTATACCCTCAAGCTACTGCATAAGACTGCTAAATATGTAGCTAAATAATTAACCAAATAGCTATCTGCATTGATCCTTTTTGCACTAACTTTTTTGACTCATCACATACACTGCTGCTAGTGTTTACTATCTGTCACTGTATTCCTAGTTATATGTATCTACCTCAATTACCTCGTACACCTGCACATCGACTCAAGCTATCGTTACTCATTGTGTATTTATTATTACTTTTATTATTGAGTGTTATTACTTTTCTATAATTTCTCTATTTTCTTTCTCTCTGCATAAGAAAACATTTCACTGTTAGACTACACCGGTTGTTTACGAAGTATGAGACTAATAAAATTAGTTGATGTGACTTTTCTTTCACTCTCTTTCATTAAAAAGCAACTCCCTTTTAAACACTCCCCCCCCCCCTCAAAGTCACATTTACAATTCCTTGTGAATTTATTCATCCCCTTGCCCTGACCGTTTAGGAACGTGTTGTAGAAATGTGTGTGACATTTCGGAAGTGAATTTATTACCCCCCTATCAGCAAACACATAGTGTGTGGTGACAGTGAGTGTTGCCGCTGGTTTGAGATGCGACTCAGAGAGGAGCTGTTATTAGAGCAGTAAACTTTTGATCAGTTGTTTTAGAGTAATCAGAATGGAACTGGGCTCTGGTGGGTTTCCTACTCCCATCTAAAGTGAGTTGGTCCTTCCTAAATGGTATAGCTACCACGTCTAAAGTCAAATACTCAACCCTTCCTTGGTGCTTGCTGCCCTGTCACATAGAGACGAGGGTATAATAAGATGACTGGCTTCCTCAACCAATTCTGACACATTTATAATTTGACAGTTATCTATAATACGGCTTTAATATGCAATAGCTGGCAGCAATAATCCTTTGCTAGCTGTGGCAGTTCAAATACAAAAACAGGGGCCTCCTTCATCTGCAGAAAATAGGAAACGTTGCCCTTGATGGCCAGTGTGGCCTCCTATTAAATGAGCTGTGATGGTGAGCTGTGCGTTCTAATTGTGTGTATGGGGAAGTCTGGGGGGTGAACATATGCAGCACTGATCTGACCATCTGTTGGGTCACCAAGACACATCAACGTCCAGGTGTGTGTGTGTGTGTGTGTGTGTGTGTGTGTGTGTGTGTGTGTGTGTGTGTGTGTGTGTGTTCAGGTGTGTGCCTCGACCCTCTCCCCGGCGTAACAGATTGTGTGGAGGGTGTGTGAAATGAGAACGGGCTAACGAGGTGACCCTGGAGGGCGGACGTTCACTGACCGACAAACTAGAGTCAAATCCTCTAATAAAATAATCTCAACACCATTACCATGGTGTCCCATGTGGGACATAAAGGTTTCTCTAAAGTTATGTTAGTGGTGTGACCTCACCTCATCACTGAACTGAACTCCATCTCCATCTCCGCCTGTAAAGAGCCTGGAAGATGTAACCAACAGCAACAGTAAGTATTCAGTCTGTGGTCCTGTCTGCATTAATGTTGCATCTCCACTTCTGTCAGTTATTACTATTTAATCCCAATCATGTTCCAGTATGTCCAATCGCTTAGGCGCCATGAACGCACCCCAACCCAACCGCATTACTTAGAGAGAAGAGAGTCGTACCCCCAATGAATAAAACATCCTAATAATTCCTACTTAAGCATTTAGTCATACATTATGGATGAGGCTTGAAATCAGTGCAGGGGAAGGAGTGAGAGGAAGGAGAGAAGAGGAGAGGAGAGAGAGGGGGGGGGAGAAGAGAAGAGGAGAGGAGAGAGAGGAGAGGGGGGAGAAGAGAAGAGGAGAGGAGATGTGAGTGGAGGAGAGGAGGGAGAGGGAGGAGAGAAGAAAGAGGAGAAAGATGAAAGGGGAGAGAAGAGGAGAGGGGAGAGAGGGGAGAGGAGAGAAGAGGCGAGGAGAGAGAGGGGAGAGGGGGAGAGGAGAGAGGAGAGAATAGGAGAGGAGAGAGAGGAGAGGTAAGGAGAGGGGAAGAGAGGGAGGAGAGGAGAGGTGAGTGTGCTCCTCTCCACACTTATTTATCAGGAATAATTAACGCGAGATGGCCAAGGAATGTCTGAGCAGTACTTTGAGACCTGCAGAGGAGGAGGAGTGGAGGAGGAAGAGGAGGAGGACGTGGAGGAGGCGGAGGAGGAACACATGTTGCATCATGAACCAATTCCATTTAGAATAGCGAGATCTTAGCTGGTTCTCTTCCATTCGCCCAAAGCATCCATCTTCACATTGATTCAGAGAGCTAAGGGGTGAGAGGAGCTTAATTTAGTTCCCCTAAAATTCTGTTAATCAGTGTGTGATGAAGACATGGAGAGAGACACTCCTGAAATCAGACACGACATGAGGTGGAGGAGGCACCTCAGAATCATATTGAAGTGTGTGTGTGCGTTCATTTGTGCATGTGTGTATTCCGAGTGTGTGCAGCAGAAACTTCCCTCCCACACTAGCCCTGCTGTCACAGCTCACACTAACCTGCATGTGCCATCTGCACCAGGACAAGAACACCTCTGGGGACCCTGCACTGACCATCTCCTCTCTTGCCTCCTCTCCTCCCTCTCCACTAATCTCCTCTACCCATCCATCCATCCTCCCATTAACTCCTGTTGTGTGTGTGTGTGGTGTGTGTGTGTGTGTGTGTGTGTGTGTGTGTGTGGTGTGTGTGTGTGTGTGTGTGTGTGTGTGTGTGTGTGTGTGTGTGTGTGTGTGTGTGTGTGTGTGTGTGTGTGTGTGTGTGTGTGTGTGTGTGTGTTGTTGTGTATTTACAGAGCCTTTGCATGAAGCCCCATTTTCCCCAATTTTCCAGGGAGTTGATAAGAGTAGCTGAACTTAGTGGGAATGTCTGTACTCTTTTTTTTACCAGGGTTACTGTCGGTCTGTAGGAGGGCTATAGGGGTGAGGATGGAGGGATGAGGATAGAGGATGAGGATGGACGGATGAGGTTGGAGGGATGAGGATGGAGGGATGAGGATGGAGGATGGGGTGGAGGGGATGATGATGGAGTGATGAGTATGGAGGGATGAGAAGCGAGGGATGGGGTGGAGGGATGAGGATGGAGGGGATGAGGATGGAGGGGATGAGGATGGAGGATGGGAAGGAGGGATGAGGATGGAGGGGATGAGGATGGGGATGAGTATGGAGGGATGAGGATGGAGGGATGGGGTGGAGGGATGAGGACGGAGTGATGGGGTGGAGGGATCGGGGTGGAGAGATGAGATTGGAAGGTATGAGGATGGAGGGATGAGGATGGAGGAATGAGGATGGAGGGATGGAGGATGGAGGGATGGGGGTGGAGGGATGAGGATGGAGGGATGAGGATGAGGGGATGAGGATGGAGGGGTAAAGATGGAGGAATGAGAATGGTAATTGTTGGAAAACAACCCAGACATAGACACCATAGGAACAGGAGAAGCTCACTAGGCTAGAGGGCTGTGTTGTAGAAGTCCCGGTTCACAGGGGCTCACAGAGCTTTCTCTCTGAGAGGCTGTGTCACTCACTGCAGTCAATTAGAGCCACACCGCCTGAGGGCAACTCACAGACTACAATACACAGCCCCCCCCCTCCCTCTCCCTCCACCCTTCCCTCATTCACCCATCCCACCTCAAATCCTCTTAAAGTGTGTGTGAGATGTATTTTACTGTTCTGCATGTGACAGCCCGGAGTGTAACGTCATACAGGAGGACATTCATTCAAAGCGTCACCTGTCATCCCTGAGACTGTGTTGTTGACTGGCTTTATGTTGTCTTAGTGTGCAGTGGGATGAGATGGGGAGGGACAGAGGGAGGGCGGGGGGGAGAGAGGGAGGAGAGGGGAGGAGGAGAGGAAGGGAGGGAGAAGGAGGGAGGGAGAAGAGGGGGGAGGGAGAGGGAGGAGAAGGAGGAGGAGAAGC
>NC_036846.1:4212553-4274963 GCF_002910315.2 Salvelinus sp. IW2-2015
ATCAATGCTGCGGTGCGCTAAAGTGATCATAAAACACACACACACACACGCACGCACGCACGCACGCACGCACGCACGCACGCCACACACACACACACACACACACACACAACACACACACACACACACACACACACACACCCAACACACACACACACACACACACACACACACACACACACACACACACACACACACACACACACACACAATCTCATCTGAGGACGGATCAGTATACTACTGAGACGATCACATTATCATATAATGAGAAAGAAAACGTGATCATGATTATGTGCTACGTAATATGCTCATTGGGACATTAGAGATGGACTGATTATGGAAAGCCAACACCGTACTCACTCAGGCCTGACTGTAGCAGGTTGTAAGCAGATAGAATAACTAAGAAATCCCTTTGAAGTGGTCATGTGTTTCTTCTGAAGGTAGACTGTTTCATCATGTGTCAGGGAAAAAAAATCAAACAGTTTTGTTTTTTATATTAGCCTCTGCCGAGACACCAACAACTGGATGTTCCGTTTAGATAAATGGAAAGAGAGCCTGTGATGCGACTTCCGCCTTTGGACGTTACAAGGCGACACTCCATCTTAACTCATCCTCCACATTTACTGATTAGTTGAACAGTGCAGAAGAAGAACTTCCCCCGGCAGTTTTTTTCTTCTTCTTGTCAAGACCAGAATTGAGTGAGATCTAGTTTCAGACCAGAATGTAGGGGATCTAGTTTCAGACCAGAATGTAGGAATCTAGTTTCAGACCAGCAATGTAGGGGATCTAGTTTCAGACCAGAATGTAGGGACTAGTTTCAGACCAGAATGTAGGGGATCTAGTTTCAGACTAGAATGTAGGGATCTAGATTCAGACCAGAATGTAGGGGATCTAGTTTCAGACCAGAATGTAGGGATCTAGTTTCAGACCAAGAATTAGGGATCTAGTTTCAGACCAGAATGTAGGGGATCTAGTTTCAGACCAGAATGTAGGGATCTAGTTCAGACCAGAATGTAGGGATCTAGTTTCAGACTAGAATGTAGGGGATCTAGTTTCAACAGAATGTAGGGATCTAGTTTCAGGCTTTCTTTTACACCTGGAGACACATGACGCACGCACGCACGCACGCACGCACGCACGCACGCACGCACGCACGCACGCACACAGGACAGACAGACAGACAGACAGACAGACAGACAGACAGACACAGACAGACAGACAGACAGACAGACAGACAGACAGACACAAGACAGACAGACAGACAGACGAACAGACAGACAGACAGACAGACAGACAGACAGAAAATATATTAGATAATCACAAACTTAGCTGTGGCCTGAGAGCAAGATGAGAGTGTGTGTTCGTAACCTAAGCTCCTGGACCTAAGGACATTAATTGAGGGAGTCTACAGTTTCCTGAAGTGGAAAATGACTTCTCTGAACCAGCCCAAGTGTTTTCTTACAGGAGCTTAGTTTATCAACTACCAGCACCTGAATGGCATTCCCCTCAGGACCAGTGTGTATGTGTGCGTGTATGTCTCCGTGTTGTTGAGCGACGAAGTCGTAGATGAAAATGGATGAAAAACGAATCCTCTAATAAAATAATCTCAAACACATTACCATGGTGTCCCATGTGGGACATAAAGGTTCTCTAAAGTTATGTTAGTGGTGGACCTCACCTCATCACTGAACTGAACTCCATCTCCATCTCCGCCTGTAAAGAGCCTGGAGGAAGATGTAACCAACAGCAACAGTAAGTATTCAGTCTGTGGTCCTGTCTGCATTAATGTTGCATCTCCACCTTCTGTCAGTTATTACTATTTAATCCCAATCATGTTCCAGTATGTCCAATCGCTTAGCGCCATGAACGCACCCCAACCCAACCGCATTACTTAGCAGAGAAGAGGTCGTCCCCAATGAATAAAACATCCTAATAATTCCTACTTAAGCATTTAGTCATACATTATGGATGAGGCTTGAAATCAGTGCAGGGGGAGGAGTGAGAGGAAGGAGAGAGAGGAGAGGAGAGAGAGGAGAGGGGGGAGAAGAGAAGAGAGAGAGGAGAGAGAGGAGAGGGGAGAAGAGAAGAGGAGAGGAGATGTGAGTGGAGGAGAGGAGGGAGAGGGAGGAGAGAAGAAGAGAGGAGAAAGATGAAAGGGAGAGAAGAGGAGAGGGGAGAGAGGGAGAGGAGAGAAAAGAGCGAGGAGAGAGAGGGGAGAGAGGGAGAGGAGAGAGGAGAGAATAGGAGAGGAGAGAGAGGAGAGGTAAGGAGAGGGAAGAGAGGAGGAGAGGAGAGGTGAGTGTGCTCCTCTCCACACTTATTTATCAGGAATAATTAACGCGAGATGGCCAAGGAATGTCTGAGCAGTACTTTGAGACCTGAGAGGAGGAGGAGGTTGAGGAGGAAGAGGAGGAGGACGTGGAGGAGGCGGAGGAGGAACACATGTTGCATCATGAACCAATTCCATTTAGAATAGCGAGATCTTAGCTGGTTCTCTTCCATTCGCCCAAAGCATCCATCTTCACATTGATTCAGAGACTAAGGGGTGAGAGGAGCTTAATTTAGTTCCCCTAAATTCTGTTAATCAGTGTGTGATGAAGACATGGAGAGAGACACTCCTGAAATCAGACACGACATGAGGTGGAGGAGGCACCTCAGAATCATATTGAAGTGTGTGTGTGCGTTCATTTGGAGGGAGGAGAGAGGGGAGAAAGGATGGAGGGAGGAGAGGGAGGAGAGGGAAGCAGGGAGGTAGGTAGGAGAGAGGGAGTGGGAGGAAGTGGCAGGAAATGGCAAAGATATGACATGTTTGGGGATGATAGAGGATGGTATTTCAACAACAAGGAACATATTAATTAATAACAGTAGCTTTGTTTCCAACAAATTGGCGGCAGATTTTCATGTACAGTGCCTTTGGAAAGTATTTAGACCCTTTGACTTTTTCTACAGGAAACTAGGAGTATGTCGGAAGTCACGACTTCACAGGAGAGCTGTTTGAACGTATAAAATGTTTTAATCAAAATGCGTTTTTTGTCAGAAATGCCTTCCTGAACATGTGATCTTTCATGTGCCTTAATATCAAACTTGTATGCCATCTGTTAATACGAATAAAAATGTTAAATTACGAGCCTAGTTGGATTAGCCACAGAAAAAGTGAGCAACCTTCCCACTAGCCATGATTTCTGTCACCAGTCCACCTGGTCATGCTGCTGCTCCAGTTTCAACTGTTCTGCCTTCGGCTATGGAACCCTGACATGTTCACTGGACGTGCTACCTTGTCCTAGACCTGCTGTTTTGGACTCTCTCTCTACTGCACCTGCTGTCTCTAACTCAGAATGATCGGTAATGAAAAGCCAGCTGACAGTTTCTTCTGAGGTGCTGACCAGTTGCAGCCTCTACAACCACTGCAAATATTATTATCTGACCCTGCTGGTCACCTATGAACGTTTGAACATCTTGGCCATGTTCTGTTATAATCTCCACCCGGCACAGCCAGAAGAGGACTGGCCACGCCTCAGGGTTCCTCTCTAGGTTTCTACGTTTTTCCTAGCCACTGTGCTTCTACATCTGCATTGCTTGCTGTTTGGGGTTTTAGGCTGGGTTTCTGTACAGCACTTTGTGACATCGGCTGATGNGTTTTTCCTAGCCACTGTGCTTCTACATCTGCATTGCTTGCTGTTTGGGGTTTTAGGCTGGGTTTCTGTACAGCACTTTGTGACATCGGCTGATGTAAGAAGGGCTTCATAAATACATTTAATTGATAATGGGTGGGCTGGACATGGCGAGAGATGAGTTTGGATTGGTCTGCCATATAGCACGTGTCTGTCCATTGGAACAGGTCAGTATGTCTAGGTAATCGCGTCAAACATGGCTTAAATTTTTTTTTATTGTGTAGTAAAACTGCATAAACCTAATGTCAAGTTAACTTCTTATGGCTGGGGGCAGTATTGAGTAGCTTGGATGAATAAGGTGCCCAGGGGTGCCCAGAGTAAACTGCCTGCTACTCAGTCCCAGTTGCTAATATATGCATATTATTAGTAGATTTGGATAGAAAACACTCTGAAGTTTCTGTGAGTATAACAGAACTCATATGGCAGGCAAAAACCTTAGAAAAAATCCAACCAGGAAGTGGGAAATCTGAGGTTAGTTGTTTTTCAACTTATTCCTTATTGAAGATACAGTGGGATATTGGTCATGTTGCACTTCCTAAGGCTTCCACTAGATGTCAACAGTCTTTATAACCTTGTTTGATGCTTCTACTGTGAAGGGGGGGTAAATGAGAGGGGATTGAGTAAGGTCTGCCATGAGCTGACCATGCGCTGACCATGCGCGTTCACGTGAGAGTTAGCTTGAGTTGCATTGCATTTCTGAAGACAAAGGAATTCTCCGGTTGGAACATTATTGAAGATTTATGTTAAAAACATCCTAAAGATTGATTCTATACTTCGTTTGACATGTTTCTACGGACTGTACCGGAACTTTTTGACTTTTCGTCTGCTCCTAGTGAACGCGCTTCGTGAGTTTGGATCTGTTTACCAAAGGGGCTAACAAAAGGGGCTTTTTGGACATAAATGATGGACATTATCGAACAAAACAAACATTTATTGTGGAACTAGGATTCCTGGGAGTGCATTCTGATGAAGATCATCAAAGGTAAGTGAATATTTATAATGTTATTTCTGACTTCTGTTGACTGCACAATATGGCGGATATCTTTTTGGCTTGTTTGGGCTCTGAGCGCCGTACTCAGATTATTGCATGGTTTGCTTTTTCCGTAAAGCTTTTTTGAAATCTGACACAGCGGTTGCATTAAGGAGAAGTGTATCTAAAGTTCCATGTATAACACCTGTATTTGGGTGCTTGACTGTCATTGTGAGGTCAGAGCTTTCGGAACAAGCCTACTTATTGGCAAGAGCGTCCAGTGTGCGCTCTGAACGCGAAACGCTCTGAATTTACGAATGGACTGACAGCACAGTTGCCGTCACCAACGCTCTGAATAACATACTGTAACAGCCTAACCAGTTCTGCTAGGGTGAGTAATGTTCAGTGAGCTGTTCTCTCTCTCTTAGATGTCTGGATGTAGATGGCAAGTTAGTACAGAACGCACAGATCAACCCTTAAAGAGATGGGTGGGGCTAAGGCTTAAGAAGGTGTAAACAATGCTGAATGGGTGTAGACAAAGAATTGCTCTCCAATAGTAGTACCAAAACATTGAAAGACGGTTTCCTCAAAAGTGAGGTTACAAGTTGATCAACTTTCAAAGCAGAATTACTTTCCCATTGTTTCCTCAAATGCAGTTTATGATATACAGTTTTGTAGCTCTGAGTCTCTACTTTTATCCAGTGTAAAAAAATATAATTTCAAATGTTGCTACATAAGACCGAATCCAGGTAGTAAGTCACATATGTGTTATGTTACAGCTTAATTCTAAAATGGATTAAATTTTTAAAAAAAAATCCTCAGAAATCTACACACAATACCCCATCATGACAAATTGAAAACATTTTTTTTTTTATTTAGCAAATTTATCAATGCTTAAAAACAGAAATACCTTATTTACATATTTATTCAGACCCTTTGCTATGAGACTCGAAATTGAGCTCAGGTGCATCCTGTTTCCATTGATCATCTGAGATGTTTCTACAACTTGATTGGAGTCCATCTGTGGTAAAGTCAATTGATTGGACATGATTTGGAAAGGTACAACCCTGTCCCACAGTTGACAGTGCATGTCAGGGCAAAAACCAAGTCCGTAGAGCTCCGAGACTGGATTGTGTCAAGGCACAGATCTGGGGAAGGGTACCAAAAAAATTCTGCAGCATTGAAGGTCTGCAATAACACAGTGGCCTCCATAATTCTTAAATTGAAGAAGTTTGGAACCACCAAGACTCTTCCTAGAGCTGGCCGCCCGGCCAAACTCAGCAATCGGGGGAGAAGGGCCTTGGTCAGGGAGGTGACCAAGAACCCAATTGTCACTTTGACAGAGCTCTAGAGTTCCTCTGTGGTGATGGGAGAAACTTCCAGAATGACAACCATCTCTGCAGCACTCCACCAATCAGGCCTTTATGGTAGATTGGCCAGACGGAAGACACTCCTCAGTTAAAGGCACATGAGAGACCGCTTGGAGTTTGCCAAAAGGCACTTAAAGACTCTCAGACCATGAGAAACAAGATTCTCTGTTCTGAAGAAACCAAGATTGAACTCTCTGGCCTGAATGACAAGCGTCACGTCTGGAGTAAACCTGACACCATTCCTACGGTGAAGCATGGTAGTGGCAGCATCATGCTGTGGGGATGTTTTTCAGAGGCAGGGACTGGGAGACTAGTCAGGATCAAGACAAAGATGAACGGACCAAACTACAGAAAGATCCTTGCTGAAAAACTTCTTCAGAGCACTCAGGATCTCAGACTGGGGTGAAGGTTCACCTTACAACAGGACAACGACCCTAAGCACACAGCAAAGACAACGTAGGAGTGGCTTCGGGACAAGTCTCTGAATGTCCTTGAGTGGCCCAGCCAGAGCCCAGACTTGAACCCGATCGAACATCTCTGGAGAGACCTGAAAATAGCTGTGCAGCAACCCTCCCCATCCAACCTGACAGAGCTTGAGAGGATCTGCAGAGAAGAATGGGAGAAACTCTCCAAATACAGGTGTGCCAAGCTTGTAGCGTCATACCCAAGAAGACTCAATGCTGTAATTGCTGCCAAAGGTGCTTTTGCAAAGTACTGAGTAAAGGGTCTGAATACTTATGTAAATGTAATTTTTCCGTTACTTATATTAAATTTGCAAAAAAAATTAATTAAAAAGAAAAGTTTGTCATTATGGGGTATTGTGTGTAGATTGATGGGGAACAAAACAATTTAATACATTTCAGAATAAGGTTGTAACGTAACAAAATGTGGAACAAGTCAAGGGGTCTGACTATTTTCCGATGGCACTGTAAATATTCTAAATTCTGCATAAAGAAAATATGCACATTTTCCCACCAGTGGTGTGTTCCACCAAACTGACTTGATGCTGATAAAAAGCGGTGCTTGATGGCCTAGTGCACATGAAAGTTACTTAAGTTTTCATGTACTGAATGAAATAAATAAATAACATCTATGTTTCAATGTGTTTCCATCGCATTTTCAACTATACCAATGGTTTTGTTACAAAACTGTTGAGTTGAATAGCACTCTTGGCATGTGCTCTAGCCAACAGTTCGCAGATACAGTGTGGATAGGCTAGCTTCTTATGGCTGCAGCCCGACACCGGTACACTTATGACAACATCCAGCTCAAGTGCAGGGCGCGAAATTCAAAATCTATTTTTTTTTTAATATTTAACTTTCACACATTAACAAGTCCAATACAGCATATGAAAGGTACACATCTTGTGAATCAAGCCAACATGTCCGATTTTTAAAATGTTTTACAGGGAAGACAAAATATGTAAATCTATTAGCTAACCACGTTAGCAAAAGACACCACTTTTTTTACTCCATCAGTTTTTTACTCCATCAGTAGCTATCACAAATTCGACCAAATAAAGATATATATAGCCACTATGTCAGGTTTTGGCCAGGACTGTTCAGGTTTTGGTCACTAGATGTCCCCATTGCACCTTTTTTGTACCTTTTGTTTTTTCCTTGCTCTAATTATTGTTTGCACCTGTGTGTCGTTCCCTTGTTAGTATTTAAACCCTGTGTGTTCCTCAGTTCTTTGCTCAGTGTTTGTATGTTAGCACCCAGCCCCAGCCTTGTTGTGAACATATATTTCTCTTATTGGATTTTCCAGAGGTTCTCTGGTTTAGTGCTTGTGTATTTTTGAGTAGTCTTTTGAGGTTTGTTTTTCCCTGCTGTTTTTYCCACTTTGTGGAGTTTCTTTGTATTTTGGAGGATATCCATTTTGTGCCTCTTGGCTTTATTTTTGGARGTGGTGGATTTATATTCTTTGCCTGAAGATCTTGTCCTTTTATTAAACCACCATCTCTAGTACTGCTGAGTCTGCCTCATCTTCTGGGTTCTGCCGACTATTAGTGACTGTTTCTCTCACCGGGTCCTGACACACTAACCAAGAAACAACTTCATAAGATGACAGTCTGATAACATATTTATTGTATAGCATATGTTTTTTTAGAAAAATGTGCATATTTCAGGTATAAATCATAAATTACATTTCAGCTACAATCAGAAATTGCACCGAAAGCAGCCATAACATTTACAGACACCAACGTCAAATACATAATTACTCATCATAAAACATTTCTGAAAAATACATACTGTGCAGCAATTGAAAGACAGGCATCTTGTGATTCCAGACAATATTTCCGATTTATTAAATGTTTTACAGCGAAAACAAAATGTAGCGCTATATTAGCATAGCCACAATAGCCAGAAACACTTGGGCGCCCACGACCAGTTCACATGCACGACAGATATATGAAATAACATCATAAATTGGGTCTTACTTTTGCTGATCTTTCATCAGAATGTTGATCAAGGTGTCCTTTGTCCAGATGAGTCGTTGTTTGGATTCAGAATGGCAACTTTCCCTCTTCATTTAGCATGGGCACTAGTCGAGTGGCACGGATCTCTCCAATGTAAAAAAAAGTCAGAGAACGGAACACGGCAAAACTCCCGAAAAAATTCAAATAATCTGATTAAACTATATTGAAAAAACATACATTACGATGACATGGTCACATTTATCAAATAAAATCTGAGCCGGAGATAGTTGTCGTCCGAAACGGCAGCAAAACAGAATGCAATCTCACTTCCAAGTCGCGCGCTTCAGAGTTCCGGAAGTGGACGGTCACGTCAAAGAAATAGCTTTTATTCCACCTCAGAACAAGATGACCATGTATAGGCAGAACGTTGAAGAGAGCATAGATTTCTGACATTCTACTTCCTGGTCAGGGAAAGTGCTGCCAAATGACTTCTGTTTCACAAAAATTCAAACGGTTTTAGAAACTAGAGATTGTTTTCTATCCAATAGTAATAATAATATGCATATTGTACGAGCAAGAATTGAGTACGAGGCCGTTTGAAATGGGCACCTTTTATCTGGCTACTCAATACTTTCCCTGCAGCCATAACAGGTTTTAAACTACATAACGAGATTATTATGGATAAGAGCAAGATTATTTTTATATGTCAATCTTCAGCCAAGCATCGATGATCATGTCACCAGAATAAGAACCTCAATATTTATCAGAAAGGAGCATCAAGCTCATCACCTTGCACTTCACCACCCTGTGAAGTTCATCATAACTTGTTTCATCTGTATACTAATAAACTGCATGTTCAGTAACACACTTATTTTGGTTATCTTTTTCGCTCTCCCTGCATTTGTTGCTCATTAAATTTTTGACGTATTTCTCACTACACAGTTTAGTTGGCTTTTGTTTTTTAGGTTCTGCTCTTAATTAACTGCTCTGATTGTATAATAACCCTATAATTGCTGTAAGATGCACTTAACTTTAAGACATGTTAGCAGTAAACTAAGGTATTAGAAAGCAAAAGGAAATGTAACACAGTGTGAAACCACAATGGTTTATTGCTGTGCAGAAACCTGGTCTGGTTGTGGTCACAGCTTAAAACCACTACTTTATAAGAGGAACACTAGTAAAATCCAAGAGTCTGGAATAATACTTCTCTGACTTGTTCATAACACCCTCAATGTGCTTTACAGAGTGGCGGGGGTTTGAGAAGTTTGACACTAAGCTTACTGTAAATGATTTACCAGTGGAACTCTGAAGAACATTTAAATTATCACAAATATTTCTGATTTATCAAACATTCCGAAATTCAAAGTCTCACTGAACTGACTGTGTGACTTGTAGCAATGCAGCGCATAAAACATCACCAAATGTGTCAGAATAAAAAAACCAAGCAATACTTTTTATCCTGTGTGTCATCATTATCATCATCATCATCATCATCATCATCATCATCATCATCATTGTCAGCAGCAGCAGTGGGGCTGGATGTGTATGAGTGATGATGGCGCAGAACGGCTGGTACAGTGTGTGTCTTTGTGTGTGTGTATCTGTCTGTGTGTGTGTGTGTGTTCGTGTGTGTGTATGAGTGATGCTGGTGCCAGGTGCTTCCGTGGCTGACAGCCGATGATGGAGGGAGCTACTTCAGAGGCAGCTGCTGACTGTGGCGTCCCCCATACGTCTCCCCACATCATCGTTACATCACCCACACCATCTTGAGACCACACCAGTGAGAAATGTGATAAGAGTTCAAGAGAAAGTTTGCCTTCTGTTTACAGGAAGTCCTCGGATTACAGTGAAAGCACCCTTTGACTGATGAATAGTCCACTTCATGAACACAGACTTATGAAAATGTTCATTACTCACAATACTCAAACAACACTTTATGCTTATAAAAGGCAAATCTACATACAATAAATAATGTGTATTCCAAGATAATGTTACGTTTAAAGGGAGTTACAGTTCTCACTTTTCGGACACTTATAGTCGAGTGTAATTATATAGACCGAACAATAATGTGTAACCCAAGGATAGAGCTTCCCCTCTGCTCGTTCTCTCTCCCTCCCTCTCTCTCCCTCCCTCTCTCTCTCTCCCTCCCTTCGTTTCTGCGGTGGACAGATGTCTCAGGTTGCCAGACCAGTCGTGATGGGATCCCCCCCTCTGATGCTTCTCTCTCCCTCTTCTCTCTCCCACACCCCGCCATTGTGAAACACTTAACGCTTAATCACACTCCTGAGAGCCATTCTGCTGACGCAGAGCAGAGAGACAGACAGCTAGGGGAGAGAAAGCACATATTGATTTTCCACATGGTGTTCGGTGGGTGGGTGGGTGGGTGAGAGAGTGGGGGAGACAGACAGGGGGAGACAGACTGGACTCTCATCTCTTAGACTGGAGATCTGTTCAATCACCACTTCTCTTCACAACTCTCCCAGTGTGTGGGTTAAACACACACAGTGCCTGGAACCAGGAAACCCTGTGATCTGTGATTTACACCCAGTGAGTTAGAGGGTATTCTCCTACTCTATCTTCAATAAGAGCAGTGATGCCTTTATCTGTCCCCTGTAGCCAAATCAACTATGTATTTTGTTTGTTATTTTCAATATAATTTCTTGCCTCGGTGGCTCCTGAACACCAGCACAGGAGGATAATTCTCTTTACAAACTAAAAGTTTCTGCCAGTTCTTATGAAGGAGCGTATCTATCAGACACACTTCCCCAGAGTCTCTCTGTACTGCACGGTGTGAATGTGTTAGTGTGTGTGTGTGTGTGTGTTCTCTCAGGTTCCTGTGAAACAGTCCTCATGACTTACAATGATGAGAAATGATCATCAACCCCACAGCAGATGCTACGAATCCTCTCTCTCTCTCTCTCGCTCTCTCTCTGTCCCTCCCTCCCTCCCTCCCTCCCTCCTCCCTCCTCCCTCCCTCACTCCTCCTCCCTCCTCACTCTACTCACTCACTCACTCACTCACTACTACATCACTCACTCCATCAGCTCACTGACTCACTCACATCACTCACTCGCCTCACTCACATCACTCACTCACTCACTCACTCACTCACTCACTCACTCACTCACTCCTAACTGACTGAACCTCATCACTCACATCACTCACTTCACTCACTCCTCACTCACTCACTCCCTCACTCCCTCACTCCCTCACTCCCTCCGACTCCCTCCCTCCCTTCCCTCCCTCCCTCCCTCCTCCCTCCTCACCCCCTCATCCTCACCACTCCCATCCACTCATCATCACTCAGCTCACTCATTCACTCACTCACGATCACTTCACTCACTCACTCACTCACTCACTCACTCACTCACTCACTCACTCACTCACTCTCTCACTCACTCAGTCACTCACTCACACTCTCTCTCTCTCTCGCTGATATTCTTCTTATTATAGACCGATTTCTCAAACAATTTGGACCTTATTCTTCCCATATTCTACAGAAAATCTGCAGTGACCTTGAGGAGTTTAGTCAACTCCACTACCGTCTATTCTCCTCCTGATCTCTCCATCTCTCAATCTCTCCTTCCACAGCCAGCAGATGCCTCAGCTCACCCATGAAGAGCTGATACTGAGGGTTAAATGAATGAAGGTAATCAAGATGGAGGTGACATCAAGATGGAGGTGACTAATCCACACCAGCCATGATGAAATGAAATCCCATCTCTCTCTCTAACAGTGGACTTTGGTAAAGGGGGAAGGCTCATAGTAATGTCTGGAAGGGAGCAAATGGAATGGAATCAAACACACACAAACTATGTGTTTGATGTATTTGATACCATTCCACCAATTCCGCTCCAGCCATTACCACGAGCCCGTCCTGCCCAATTAAGGTGCCCCAAACCTCTTGTGCTCTCTAACAAACACCTCTTTTCTTTCATCTTATCATTTCTTTCATTTCTGCGGTGCATCCCCCTTTCATCTTTCCCTCCCCTCTGCTTCTTCTGTCTCTCCATCAGTCTGCTCCAGCCAGGCGGTGAGGATTGGGATGTCTGCTCCAGCCAGGCAGTGAGGATTGGGATGTCTGCTCCAGCCAGGCAGTGAGGATTGGGATGTTGTTATCAAGCATCTCTTAAGTCTCGTCACTTTACTAGTCTGGTCGTTAGGTTTCATCACAACGTCCCACTGATCCCTGTTGCTGTTTTCACCACAGTATAATCACCCCGGTTTGGATTCCGTTTGATATAAACCGACGATAAGACACAGGAGGGGCCACAGGTTTTTAGGATTGTGAGGATATCTCATATTTTCTTCAGTTTTGTGTTAATTACCAGTTTCTTCCCATTTAATTCTGCTCACAGCTTTCCTGTGATCTCTAGGAATGAAGAGAAATAAGCCCTTTTAATTGCCTTCTAGACGACTTTCAAATTGATCTGGGTGATGACATTACAAGCCACGTTAGAGTGAACAGTGTATTCATTCCCGCAGACCATAGAATGGTGTTTCCCTGGTAAATAACGTTACAAACACTTGTCAACAGTATGTTGTCCCTTGGAGTATTGACAAACAACAAAACCCATAGAGATACACTATCATATGTAAGTTATGATGATCCTCGCAGGCATTGTGACAGTATGATATCAGAGGAGGGGTAGCTGTTTGGTGAGCAACATGGATCAGTGTTGTCCCCCATAGAGTTGACTTATTTACCCTGTGGAGTGGAGGAGAGGAGGAGAAGGAGAGGAGGACGAGTGGGCATTGTGATGCCTCCATCTTTCTCTGTCAGCGTCTCTCACTCAGACTAATCCTGCCAGAGTACCAGCTGCCCCCAAAATGGCATCTCCTCAGGATGGCATCTTTCAGAATGACTATCCCCTCTCTCTTCTTTCTTTATATCTTTCTTTCCCCCCCTCTCTCCCTCTGGCCCTGACACAAAGCCTGGCTCCAGTCCGGAGAAGCACTCATCCTCAGCCAAGTTCACACTCCTGGAATGATCGGAGTGACAGCAGCATTTTTCCGCCCATCTGCAGGGAGTCCTTTTTATCCCCTCTGCAGTGTGGCGACGGACTGACTTGGAATCTGCCAGGGACACACCCCCCTCCCACTCACAGACTCCTGTGTGCAGAAGCTGGTATAGATATAGTGTATAGAAGACACCTTAAAGGGACAATCAGAAGTTGAAACAATAACAAAGGTATTCCTTCCCGTTTCGTTAAAAGGCTGAGGGATGGGCCTGGAGAAAATGTAACCACTCTCAAATTCCTAGACAGCTATGACTGACCATCCATGATGTCAAAATTATAGCTTAACGATGTTTTGAGGCTATATAGTGTTTGTTTACATTTACTTTGTTGACAAACATTGGAGTAAAACAAGCTCATACTGTGGATTCTGATGGGGTATGACAGTTGAACTAAGCTCATGAGGCTTTTATAAGCTATTCTTTTCAAGACTCAGTGGGTACATATCATAAATTTATGAGTCCAAAAATGGATGCATCAACTGAATGAAGACGCCCCTTCAAGATGTGGATATTGGATAGATATTGATGAAACGGCAATATCAGATATACACAATGCATTTTGAGTGGACAAACATATTCCATTTGGATCCAGATCTAGTCCCCAGTTCCATTTAAAATGATCTCATTCCACACCATCTTGTGTGTGTCTTGCTCCAACATTTACCATGTCACAATACGACATTGTTACATTGAGTACGGTGTATATCCTGCGTACATTCATCACACAGTACAGTATGCATCCCTGTCTATAGTGTGAGAGATTGTACTGCATGTCTTCCCAGAGGAAGAAGAGTGCCAACCCTCCCTCCTTCCCTCCTCAGACTGTGGCGGCTGGGTGCCATGTCACCTCCGGTGTGCTCACTCTCCTCCTCTCTGCTCCAGTCTTGATCCTTATTGTTTCTGACGCGCGTCAATGTCCTCTTTGAGCCCCATCTGTTCCTTAACTCTAGAGTCCCAAAATCAATACACAACACCCAGGGCAAAGACTCGCTTTTCTACCCCCCCCGCGGCCAAGTGGGTGGATGAAGGGATGGATGGAGGGGTGGAAGGAAGGAGTGGGGGTGAGGATGTGATGTACCATCCTTAAGACTTTCCATAAGTGCCAGTGTGGTCTCAGGGGGTCACGATGGGGTCACACGGGTTGAGGAGAGAGGGAAAGCTGTGAATCTTGCTGCCACTTGTTGTATGGCGTCTGTCGTTTGACCAAGGCCAAAGTCAAACAACTGTTTCACCACGTAATGTACGCTGAAGTCGCTGTTTCATTCAATAGAATCGAATATGTGACTGAAAACAGGATCCTAGACATTTGACACTAGTTCCTACTCCACAGGAGGAACGTTTGAACAACAACAAAAACATATGGAACATGTGAACTTTCATGTGCCTTAATTGCAAATCTGTAAATATGAATAAAAATGCTAAATTCCGAGCCTAGTTTAGCCAAGGAGAAATCACTGAGCTACAGTATAGTCATGGGTTGTATGTTTCGGCACAACTTTGTTTTGAACGTTAGTTTTGGACTGATGCCCGACTGAGCATTCTACTCAATGCTTCGACAATGAGCGCTGATGAAGGTCCTTTTGGTGGTGAACCATTCTAGATACACACGGGAAACTGTTAAGCGTGAACACCCCAGCAGCGTTGCAGTTCTTGACACAAACCGGTGTGTCTGGCACCTACCACCATACATCATTCAAAAGGCACTTAAATATTTTCCCGTGCTCATTCACCCCCTGAATGGCACACATACACAATCCATGTCTCAGCTGTCTCAAAGCTTACAAATCCTTCTTTAACCTGTCTCCTCCCCTTCATCTACACTGATTGAAGTGGATTTAACAAAGGATCATAGCTTTCACCTGGATTCACCTGATCAGTCTATGTCATGGAAAGAGCAGGTGTTCTTAATGTTTTGTGCACTCAGTGTATAGTGATAGCTACAAATTCTTAAAGGTGCCATTTTTCATTGAGGTATTCATATCTCTAAAGACAAGATGCAAAACAATGTGGTAAAGAGTAGACAAACAGATAAATGTTTCTTTCCTGATTGAAAGACCTAGAGCATCTTGTCTGGTTATATTTGGTGAGTAAGGTGGAGGTAAAGAAAGAGAGATGGATGTTGTTATAGTAAGTGAGTGGTAGAGGTAAAGAGTGCATGAGTGGTAGAGGTGTAGAGCAGACAGACAGACAGAGCAGGTTATTAGCAGGGTTACCTGCTGTGCCATATGCAGCCCGACGGGATCCTTTCAGAACCAGCCCTGAATACCCAGACTACAACTTCCTACTCTGCCTCCCAGGGGTACCATCACATTCTCTCTTTACCTCTCTCTGTATCCCTCCCTCTACATCACTCTCTCTCTCTCCCACTTTCACTCTTTACCTCTCTCTGTATCCCTCCCTCTACATCACTCTCTCTCTCCCATTCTCTCGTTTGACCCTTCTCATGTATGACTCCACCCATCTACCACTCACTCTCTCTCTCTCCACTTTCCACTCTTTACCTCTCTCTGTATTCTCTTCCTCTACATCACTCTCTCTCTCTCCCACTTCTACCTCTTTACTCTCTTCTGAGATTCTCCTACTCTTCTGTCTACTCACCGTCTATCATCCTTCCTCTACCTTTCACTCTTACCTCTCTACTGAGTCTCTCCCTCCTACACATCGACCTCTCTCCTCTCTCCACATTTCATCTTTCATCTCTCTGTAATCTCTCCCTCTACAACTCTCTCTCTCTCAGCCGTCTATCCTCACGCACTCTCTCTGACTCTCCTTTATCCCTCCCATTCTCTCTTACTCTCTATGCCCTCCATCACAATCACCTCTCCTCTTCTCCACTTTCACTTCTTTACCTCTCGCTATGACTCCCCTCTACATTCACCTCTCTCGTATCTCTCCACTCTCATCACTCACTCTCTCTTCCCACGATTCTCTCTTACCTCCCTCTGTATCTCTCCCTACATCACTCATCTCTCTCTCCTCACTTTACCTCTTTACCTCTCTAACTTCATCCTCTACCATCCTCTCCACATTCCTTTACCTCCTCTCATTCTCGCTCGCTCTACATTCACCTCTCTCTCTACCCACTCATCTCTTACCTCTCTCTGGATCTCTCCTCTACCATAGCACTCACTCTCTCTCCACACTAAATACCTCTTTACCCCTTCGTACTCTCCCTCTACATCACTCCATCTCCCATCCTCTACTTTCACTCTCTACTGCTATCCTCATCCCTCTACATCCACCTCTCTCTCTCCACCTTTTCACTCTTTACCTCTCTCTGTGTCTCTCCCTCTACATCACTCTCTCTCTCTCCCACATTCTCTCTTTACCTCTCTCTGTATCTCTCCCTCTACATCACTCTCTCTCTCTCCCACTTTCACTCTTTACCTCTCTCTTTGCATCTCTCGCTCCCTTTTCTTTTGCACTCACTTTCCCTCCCTCTTTTCTTTCTTCCGGTCTTTTTCTTCCTGTCTCATTCTTCCTGTCTTTCTTTCTTTCTTTCTTTCTTTATCTCTCTCTTTTCCTGTTTATATTTTTCTTACTCGTTCTTCCTCCGTTCTCTCTCTGCTCCCTTACTCTTCTAAAAAACGTTGTGTTTTTTTTTTTTACATTGGATAAAAGCAGAGACACAGAGCTACAAAATGGTATTTCATACACTGCATTTGATGAACAATGGGAAAGTCATCCTGCTTTGAAATTTGATAAACTTGTAACCTCACTTTTGAGAAAAGTAATGTTTTGGTACCTCCCTGGAGAGCTCTTCTTTGTCTACACCCATTCAGCATCGTTCACACTCTCTTAAGATTTACCCCCACCCATCTCTTTAAGGGGTGATCCGAGCGTTCTGTCCTAACACCAACAGTCGAGCACCCAAGCTAACTGGCTAACGTTGGCTAGCTTGCTAGCTATTTCCAGACACAAATGAGAGAACAGCTCACTGACCATTTTACTCGCCCCAGCAGAGCTGGTTAGCCTGTTTTTTTTTGTTATCCAGAGCGTTGGTGACTGCAACTATGCTGCTGTCAACAATTGGCGCTTTTTGCCAACGTTTACTGACACCGGCCATATTCAACGTTTGTTGAATGTTCATAAATTCATCAGTTATTCTGCGCTCTGGCACACTCAGACGAGAGTGCTCTGAAATTGGAGTAGATAGCCAGAGCGAATTTACCAGCTACGTCTATCAACAGTAGTCACCGTGACATTCTATTGAAATGGTTACTTGCATAGTGGAGCCTTTTGTCAAGACACACGCCTAGTTTTCTGAAGCGAGTCACAAATGTGCCAGGGGCCTCTCTGAAACCTTCAACAGATATATTTATAGGGTAGTAGATGCAAAAAAATAAGAAAAAAATAAGAGATTGAATAACAAACTGCTGTTTATAGCAGCCGTTCGTACGGCTCCATCCTTGAGTTTATATACTAGGGCCATAAAGTGTGTCAATAAAAACCTTTGACCACAACAAGCAGTGCAACATTAAATCCACATTCCTGCTCCTCTCTCTGAAGATCTGTAGTAAGCAAACACACACACACCACGTTGCATTTTCACTGTAGTAGATAACATACGCTGAGCGATTATGGTGCTCTCCCATTGCATGTGTTGTGTTGGTGTGGCGTAGAGATGCAGTGTGACATGAGCCGGGTAATGAGGCAGGACAGGAGTGAACTTCTTGGAGCCTGGCAGAGACAGTCGCTCTCTAATGTCTTTAATGCTCAGCTCACATAGAGCCCTGCCAATGCCTCTCCACAGGCTCCCCTGCCCTCTCTTTGAGACACACACACACACATACACAAACACACACGCATGCGCACCCAGGCAGACAAACACACACTTACACTAACACACACATACACAGAATGTCTCCGTGGGCTTCTATGCCCTCTCTCTGAGACACGCTAGCTCTCTATTTACCCGACTGTTTGTATTTATGTTTCCTCTAAGCTGTCGTTGGTTGGAGGTTGTTTTTCAGGCGATGCTCCATTACACTCCCCCCACCCTCCCAGTCCCCCTCTCTGCAGTGTCTCTGCAGTGTTAGCACAGATGCTACCAACCAATTAGACCAGGAGCCACATGGAGACATGCCACAGCAAAGACTTTGTCATTACACACAGAGATAGAGACAGAGAGAGAGCGAAGACGGAAGGAAAAAAGGGAAATAAACCATTGTTTGTGCGTCCTGTGCTGGGAGAGCTCCAGCCGCGGGTGGTGCAGATAAAAAATTCATCGGCCTGAGCCTTTTAAGAATTCTGAGAGTTAAGTATCAATTTAAGGGCCTTCAGATCTGCTTTACTGTGCGTTTCAAAGGCTCACCGCCTGACGGGCTGGGTGGAAAGACAGCAGGAGAGAGCGATAGATGGAAAGAGATAAGATTTGAAGAGTAGGTGATGGAGAGAGAGAGAGACAGAGAGAGAAAAGAGAGAAAGAAAGAAAGAGGAATGGAATATGCAGGGGTAGCAAACTTATTCTTAAGGAGAGAGAGAGAGAGAGAGAGAGAGAGAGAGAGAGAGAGAGAGATGTAGTGTTGTTTAGCGCAAAGGAAGTTGTTTCTTCATAGAGGTCTGTTTCTGTGGGCCTGTGTATGACTAAGGTCATGGGATAACACACACACACACGCACGCACGCACTCACGCAGTTGTTACTGTATGAGCATTGGGACAGTAACCGAAAGGTTGCTGGATTGAATCCCTGAGCTGACAAGGTACAAATCTGTCATTCTGCCCCTGAGCAAGGTAGTTAACCCACTGTTCCCTGGGTGCTGTGGATGTTGATTAAGGCAGCTCCCCGCACCTCTCTGTGTCGGACTGTGTGCACAACTGGTCAACTGGAGTAAGGTGCAGGAGAGCAGAGATGAGAGAACAGGCACACTTTAATTGGCAGAAGCAAAACAGTTGGACGCAACAGCGACACTCCAACAGAGGGTTAAATACACGACAAGTAATGAGGGAAATGTAAACCAGGTGTGTGTGAAAACAAGACAAAACAAATGGAAAATGAAAGGTGGATCGGCGATGGCTAGAAGACCGGTGACGTCGACCGCCGAACGCCGCCCGAACAAGGAGAGAAACTGACTTCGGCGGAAGTCGTGACAGTACCCCCCTCCCCCTTGACGCGCGGTTCAGCCGTGCGCCGACACCGGCCTCGGGGACGACCCGGAGGGCGAGGTGCAGGGCGATACGGACAGCATTGAAGGGTCCAACACGTCCTCCACCAGAACCCAGCATCTCTCCTCCAGACCGTACCCCTCCCCTCCACGAGGTACTGAAGGCCCCTCGCACGACGCCTCGAATCCAGTATGGAGCGGACGGAATACCCCGGGGCCCCCTCGATGGAGCGGGCCAGCCACCACTGGCCTGAGGAGAGACACATGGAACGAGTGGTTAATACGATAATCGGGGGGAAGATGTAACCTGTAACTAACCTCGTTCAGTCTCCTCAGGACTTTAAATGGCCCAACAAATCGCGGCCCCAGCTTCAGGCGGAGGAGCAGGTTTCGGGTCGAGAGCCAGACCCGGTCCCCCGGTGCGAACACCGGAGCCTCACTGTTTTCTGGCGCAGCACGGCCCGCTGAAGGTGAACATGAGCAGCGTCCCATGTCTCCTCCGTGTGCCTGAACCTGTCGTCCACCGCAGTAGCCTCGATCTGACTCTGATGCCAAGGAGCCAGAACTGGCTGGTATCCCAGTACACACTGGAAGGGGGAGAGGTTAGTGGAGGAATGGCGGAGCGAGTTCTGGGCCATCTCTGCACAGGGCACGAACACCGCCCACTCCCCCGGCCGGTCCTGGCAGTAAGACCTCAGAAACCTACCCACATCCTGGTTAAAGTGTGAAGTGGAGGCCCGAATGTACCCCTGACGCAGGGATTCGGAGACATATGTTTCCGTAGCCGCCGTCTCCGCCTGTGACAGGGGATACACGTGACTCCTGGGAAGTGCGGCGTCTACCAGGAGATTTATCGCACAATCCCCCCGTCGATGGGGTGGTAATTGAGTCGCCTTCCTTTTGGAGAAGGCGAGAGCCAAATCGGCATATTCGGGGGGAATATACCGCACGGTGGAGACCTGGTCTGGACTTTTCACCGTGGTAGCACCAACGGAAACCCCTAAACACCTCCCCGAGCACTCTCGCGGCCACCCCGTGAGAGCCCTCCGTTGCCATGAAACAGTGGGGTCATGACAAGCTAACCAGGGTAGGCCTAGCAACACGGGAAACACAGGAGAGTCAATGAGGAAGAGACTGATTCTCTCCTTGTGACCCCCCTGCGTCACCATGCCCAGAGGAGCGGTGGCCTCCCTAATCAAACCTGACCCTAATGGTCGACTGTTTAAGGCGTGAACTGGAAAGGGCATAGCCACTGGAACGATGGGGATCCCTAAACTATGGGCAAATGATCTGTCTATAAAATTCCCAGCCGCGCCTGAATCGACGAGCTCCTTATGCTGGGAATGCGGGGAAAACTCAGGAAAAGTAAGAAACAAAAACATGTGTGCAACAGTGGGCTCTGGGTGAGAATGGTGCCTTCGCACCCGGGGTGACGCCAGAGTGCCCTGCCTGCTGCCTCAACCCTCAGAGGGACCAACCCGGCACCGACCGGCAGTGTGACCTCTACGGCCACAGATGGTGCACGAGACGGAACCTCCTTCGGGTCTCCCTGAGCGCAGCACCTCCCAGCTCCATGGGCACCGGAGCAGTGGTGCTGGGGGATGGAACCGACAAACCCCGCTCTGGACGTCCGCGGGTAGCCAGCAGGTTATCCAGCCGAATGGACAGGTCCACCAGCTGGTTGAAGGTGAGGGTGGTATCCCTGCAGGACAACTCCCGACGGACATCCTCGCGCAGGCTGCAGCGGTAGTGGTTGATAAGGGCCCTGTCGTTCCATCCCGCTCCTGCGGCCAGGGTCCAAAATTCCAGGGCCAACTCCTGGGCGCTCCTTGTCCCCTGCCTCAGGTGGAAGAGACGTTCACCCGCCGCTTCCGGGCAGTCTTCGACCACCCGCCCGAGGGTAGAGCGGCGGGTGAACGAACTCCTCGAAATCGTGGGAGGGAGCCGGGTAAACGGTGGCCAGGTATAGGTCCAGCTGTAGTAGGAAACCCTGGCACTGTGCCGCCGTCCCATCATACTCCCTGGGAAGGGCGAGCCGCATCCCACTGGGACCGGGTACAGGAGGGACGAGTAGTGGTAACCCCTGTTGTGCTGGTGGAGGCGCTGGAGGGACTCTCTGTCTCTCCCAGCGGTCCATGGTCTGGACGACGCGGTCCATCGCGACGCCGAGATGTTTCAGCATCGCCGCGTGTTCTCTGACACACTCCTCGACCCCTATAACCGGAGTACCTGCTCCTGCTGACTCCATGGAGGTGTGAAATTCTGTCAGGCTGTGTGCGCAACTGGTCAACTGGAGTTAGGTGCAGGAGAGCAGAGATGAGTGAACAGGCACACTTTAATTGGCAGAAGCAAAACAGTTGGACGCAACAGCGTCACAACACTCCAGCCAAAGGCAAAAGTGAATAGCGCCCTAGTCACACAAAATAATGTACAACAATACAATACCACGGGTTCAAAACAATACGGAAAAAAACAGCCTGACGCGTCACACAATAAACGTAATGAACAATTTCACACACAGACACGGAGGGAACAGAGGGTTAAATACACAACAAGTAATGAGGGAAATGTAAACCAGGTGTGTGTGAAAACAAGACAAAACAAATGGAAAATAAAAGGTGGATCGGCGATGGCTAGAAGACCGGTGACGTCGACCGCCGAACGAACAAGGAGAGGAACCGACTTCGGCGGGAGTCGTGACACTCTGATTTAGAGCGGTTGGATTAAATGCAGAAGACACATTTCAGTTGTACAACTGTCACTTTACCCCTACTTATGTGTTCCTCATTAGTCACTCTCACATCACTAACATTGTATAAGTCTTAGCAAAATGCATAAAACTGCAAGAAATTCTCTCCACCCCATGGCAAAATGGGTATATAGCCTGTATATAGCCATGTGATCTTTTTTCATTATTGTTATTCACTTTTTTTTCTCTGCATTGTTGGAAAAAGGACCCGTAAGTAAGCATTTCACATTTATTCTACGCCTGTTATTTACGAAGCATGTGACAAATAACATATGATTTGACCTGTTTCAGTCTGTTTCACTTCTATCCCAGTCACACACCCAGAATGGGTTTGATTCCTAACTTGGTATAATTTTTGTGGACACACATCAACACGCCCACACACACACACACACACACCGTCGCACATACACTTCTATCTGACATGCACTGCCTGCTGCCTCTGTGAACTCAGATGAGCCCATCAGAAAGTGCACTTCAAACGCCTTGTTTATGCCAGCTCCTGCTTGCATGAGGCTTCTGGCAGTGAGGCTTCTGGCAGTGCCTGTGACAGCCAGGCGAAGCGGTTTGAAGCTCACACCTGGTTTTAAAGGGAGGGGGTCTGTTTGTGTGGAGGTGGAAGACTTAAAGATCTGATAACTGTGCTCCCAGAAAGTGGAACGTTTGGGAGGGTAAAAACAGGGATGTTGGTTGTGCGTTGACGTCAGGGCCTGGGGCTCTTTGACAGGAATGGCAGCCGGATCAAGTCGGGGAAGGGAATTCTTGCAGATGCCTGCCACAGGGCTTCACAGCTCCATTCCGTCATGCCAGGTTTACCACCTGAAGGGGAATCCACATGCCTCTCTTTTCTTTCCCACTCGTCCCCTCCATCTTTTCCTCTCGCTTTCCCTTAACAGAGCTGGCCCTAGCCTTTTGGGGCCCTACTTGAGATTTGGTTTGGGGGCCCCACCACCTCGCAGGAAATCATTTTTTAGTGGTCCTTATCTTGATGGCGGAGATAATTTTTTTTTCTAAAGTACATTTCCTGCAATTCTACACATTTTGCAATGGACAGTAGAGAAAATGTTGCAGTTTTAAAGCAAGCTTTATGCAATTTTACACATTTTACCATAGGGCGGAGAGAAGTTTAACAATTTTATAACAAATGTCCTGCAATTCTACCCATTTTACCATGGGGTGGAGAGAATTTCTTGTAGTTTTATAGCAAATGTCCTGCAATTCTATAAATTTTTCTAAGACTTATAACTTGTTAATGATATCTGAGTGAGAGTGACTAACAAAATCAATGGGTGCCCCCTGGAGGTCAGGGCTCCTGGGCACATGGTCTGCGTGCCTGGTTGGTATTCGGCCTTGATTGTTACAAGTTTAGATAGCTGGCTAGACTAAATTACAAATCAAAAAATTGTTAGGTGACATGGCTAATTGAGTTACTGTCAGTGACTGACATAACAAGAGAAAAACTGCTGATACACATCCAAATTTCAAAATTCCACCTTGTGTATTCTACTATTCTAACACTCAACAGTAAGTTGAGACCCCCGACGGAGTTCATCATCTTTTGGTTGCCCATCCCTGCTCTATCTGTCTCTTCCTTTTGCCCCCCTCTCTCTCTCTCTCTCTCTCTCTCTCTCTCTCTCTCTCTCTCTCCTTCTCTCTCCCTCTCCCCCTCCCCTCTCCCCTCATCCCATCTCCCTCCCCTCATTTCCCTCCCCTCCTCTCTCTCTCTCTCTCCTGTCTCTTATACACATCTAGATGTGTATAAGAGACAGTCCTCGCTCTATCTGTCTCTTCCTTTTGCCCCCCTCTCTCTCTCTCTCTCTCTCTCTCTCTCTCCTTCTCTCTCCCTCTCCCCCTCCCCTCTCCATCTCTCTCACTCTCCCCCTCTCTCTCTAATGAGGTAATATGGGGGAAAGCACTAGCTCAATTAGATGTAGAAACTTGGCAAAGAGGAATGAGACGGTACCAATTTCTTGTTTTCCCCCTCTGCACAACACAAATATGCGCCAGGTTATAGATTTCATACTGGAATGTGTGTGTGTGTGTGCGTGCGTGCGTGCGTGCGTGCGTGCGTGCATGCGTGCGTGTGTGTGTGTGTGTATGCCCCCTATCGAAGCACAAACCCTGAGGTAGACATTGCAGGTGCGCATGTTTTTGCTTCTGTGTGTGTGTGCTCAGAATATAGCAGAGTTTCTCAGAGATAATGTAGATTAAATTGGACTGATTCATGATAAGACATGGGTTGGTCTCAGTGAAGATAAATCCGAAAGGGAGTGAAAACACTAACAGAGTAAAAGAATACAGAGATAAGGATGGAGAGAAAGATAAAAGGGGACGGTGGGAAAGAGATGTATAGGGAAACAGGAAGGTAGATAAAGATAGAGAGAAATACATAAATAGAGAGAGGTAAATGAGAGAGAGAAACAGACTCAAACAGTGAGAGGAAGAGAGAGTGAGATAGAGAGGAAAAAACTAAGCGAGAGATAGAGGGAAAGACAGGGAAGGAGAGCAGGGAAGGTTGGCCAAGGTTTTTGTTTCCTAGTGATAGTCTGGCCTCCCAGCTCTTGTGTAGAGTTCTGGAGTAACCTGATCTATCAGTGGAACAGGGCAGGGCAAACCCTAAAACTACCACCCAGGGATGTAGAACAGGGATGGACGGAGAGGAGATAAGAGGGGAGGGGAGGGGAGGAGAGAAGAGGAGAGCAGTATGTATAAAATCGAATACAGAGCCATGCAATCTCCATAGACAAAACATTGGCAGTAGAATAGCCTTCATGAAGAGCTCATTGACTTCACCGTCACAGGATGCCACCTTTCCAACAAGTCAGTTCGTCAAATTTCTGCCCTGCTAGAGCTGCCCCGGTCAAATGTAAGTGCTGTTATTGTGAAATGGAAACGTCTAGGAGCAACGGCGGCTCAGCTGTGGAGTGGTAGGCCACACAAGCTCAAAGAACAGTACCACCGAGTGATGAAGCGCGTAAAAATCATCTGTCCTCGGTTGCAACACTTACTACCGAGTTCCAAACTGCCTCTGGAAGCAACGTCAGCTTCAAGCAGCCACACACTAGCCTAAGATCACCATGTGCAATGCCAAGCGTCTGATGGCAATGGCAATGCGTTCTCTGGAGTGACTAATCACGCTTCACCATCTGGCAGTCTGACGGGATAACCTGGGTTTGGCAGATGGCAGGAGAACGCAACCTGCACTAAATGCATAGTGCCAACTGTAAAGTTTGGTGGAGGACGAATAATGGTCTGGGGCTGTTTTCATGGTTCAGGCTAAGCCCCTTACTTCCAGTGAAGGGAAATCTTAATTCTACAGTATACAATGACATTGTAGACGATTCTGTGCTTCAAACTTTGTGGCAACAGTTTGGGGAAGGCCATTCCATGTTTAAGTATGACACTGCACCCGTGCACAAAGTGAGGTCCATACAGAAATGGTTTGTTGAGATCGGTGTGGAAGAACTTGACTGGCCTGCACAGAGCCCTGACCTCACCCCTATCGAACACCTTCGGGATGAATTGGAACGGTGACTGCGAGCCAGGCCTAATCGCCCAACATCAATGCCCGACCTCACTAATGCTCTTGTGGCTGAATAGAAGCAAGTCCCCGCAACAATGTTCCAACATCTAGTGAAAAGCCTTCCCAGAAGAGTGGAGGCTGTTATAGAAGCAAAGGTGGGACCAACTCTATGTTAATGCCTATGATTTTAGAATGAGACGTTCGAGGAGCAGGTGTCCACATACTTTTGATCATGTACTGTATGTGTTCACAAGCATGTGCATACAAACATGCACCAACTCACACGCTCATAGCGGCCATAAGGTGTGGGGAAGAGTTACATCTGCTGTGCCATGTTCCCAGGGGTGGGGGTGGGGGGGGTCATCAGAGGGGTTTATGGGGGATTGAAGGTCTATAGAAGTGTGCTACAAGCGCACACAAAGCCACAGTGAGAAAAGTAATATATCGCTCCCTCTGTCCTCCCCCTACCCGCACCGCCCACCCCTCCTCCTCCCCTCTCTCCTCCAAGTCTCTCGAGTGATGCTGAGGTCACTCAGTCAGTCTGTGGTATGTGGGATGTTTTAGTTTTTTTTATGTCCCAAAAAATAAACACGTGAAGCAAGAGGTTTGAGGATCTACAGAGTTATCCGTTGGGGGGATGGAGGGGAATTGGAGAACGATAGGGAGCAGCTGTGACCCATTTTACTCCCTTTCTTTAACTCCCCCATCTCCATCTCACCCCCTCACTTACTGGATATTCAGGAACTTATATTGCTTTTCAGACGTTGACAAACTACACAATGAAACTCTCAAAACCATATATCTACACACTTAAACAAGCCTGAAACTCCCTTTCTTCAAATGTTCCAATGAGTGAATGTAGCCAATTGTGTTAGTACGGGTTGTGTCAGAGGATGAAATAAGATTACTCTGCATAGCTTTCATATTCAACAGACTTCTGGAGTCTTTTTGATATTGCCAAAAATAAAGAATAGCACAAACCCCAAATAGTTCATGATACGAACTGAAAAGTCATATGTCCTAATATCTGACTCTGTGTGTGCGCGCGTTCATGCATATGTGTCTGTTCTTTATGAGGCCTTAAGTGTTTGGGCGTACTGACTTCCACAGGGTCAGCTCATTCTGCTATTGCTACAGTTTCAGGGTCAGCTCATTCTGCTATTGCTACAGTTTCAGGGTCAGCTCATTCTGCTATTTGCTACGTTCTAGGGTCAGCTGCATTCGCTATTGCTATCGGTTCAGGGTCAGTTCGGTCATCTCTTGCTATCGCTAAGTTTCAGGGTCATCTCATTCAGCTATTGCTACATGTTTCAGGTCGAGTCTCAGCTATTGCTACAGTTTCAGGGTCATGCATCGCTTATTGCTACAGTTTCAGGTCATCTCATCTGCTATGCTCGTTCAGGTACTCATTCGCTATTGCTACAGTTCAGGGTCAGCTCATTCTGCTATTGCTACAGTTTCAGGGTCATCTCATCTGCTAGTCTTTTACAGTTTCCAGGGTCAGCTCATCTGCTATTGCTACAGTTTCAGGGTCAGCTCATTCTGCTATTGCTAACAGTTTCAGGGTCAGCTCATTCTTCGATTTGCGTACAGTTTCAGGGTCAGCTCATTCTGCTATTGCTACAGTTCAGGTCAGCTCATTCTGTCAATTGCTACAGTTCAGGGTCAGCTTCATTCTGCTATTGCTACAGGTTCAGGGGTCATTCGCATTCTGCTATTGCTACAGTTTCAGGTCAGCTTCATTTCTGCTATTTGGCTATTCTAGAAGTCAGTAGCCATTCAGCTATTTGCTACAGTTCAGGGTCATCTCATTCTGCTCATTGCTACAGTTTCAGGGTCATCTCATTCGCTATTCGCTACAGTTAGGTTTCAGCAGCATGATCTGCTATTGCTACAGTTCAGGGTCAGCTCAATAGTATTGCTAAGTTTCAGGTCAGCAGCATTGTTTGGCTAAGGCAGCAGTCAGAAGAGAAAGGAAGGAATCATCTTCCCAGGCCAGGCTGTGGCTTGGTAAATCATCCCCTCTCCCCTGCCAGCTCCAGTCAAAGGCCATCTTTGTCAGCCTCTGGATGTGCTACAGCTGCACGACGACTGAGTAATGTCTGTGTTGTATGTGTTTGTGGTGTTTGGAGTGAATCCCTATTTGGGGGTAAGCAATAAGTGTGTGTTTTTGTTTGCGTGTGTTGTAGCTGTAATCCAAAATGTCTCTTTTGGATTCAGTTCATGCATCCCAGGCAGCGATTACTGGCTGGATGTTTGGCAGAGAGAGACCCTGCAGGAAGGCAGAGAGAGAGATGGCCTCTGGCAGCGATCTGACGATGCCTCGGGCGTTAGGGGTTAATCAGGGCTTTACGTGTTCGCTCGTTATATACATCTATCCCCGTGGTGAGAAAGACAGGGTTTCCACCCAGGCTGCAGCCTGATTACACAGCCACAGGTTTATTTTGGAAGTTGTGCAGAATTCTGGGGTAAAACCATCTTGTGTTTTCTTATCGAGGGGAACACACACTACACACACACACACACACACACACACACACACACACACACACACACACACACACACACACACACACGGCTATGGGGCGAAGGTGGTCGGGTGGGGGGTTGAGGGTGTTGCATGGTTCCTGGAATAAGTACAGTAGGTGTTAGAACTGTATTAGATAAAATGCCTCTGGGCCACACTCTTCACTCCCCAGGCCCCTAATCTTTTCCTCACTCTGGGTGAGATGTGCGAGTACACTGTCCAAGGACACGACATGGAGATCACACCTCACCTCGGATAGGAAAAGAAAAGGCTAACAGAATGCCAGTGAATAGAGCAGAAACACTGACTGAGCCAATAGGATTAAACCCTTTACACGACCTTCACAGTTAACTGTTTAGAAAAGAGCTTCATTTGAGTGACAACGCTCCCAGCCAAACACACTGAGGAGTGAGCCAGTGTGTCCACACATGCAGGGAAGTGAGACTAAGGCATGCTTGGTTTCAAGTTTCAAGTTTTATTGGTCGTACGCACGGGATACACATGGTATACATCGTCCAACAAAATGCGTACTTGCAGGTTCCTTCTTGACAATGCAACAACAATAATAAATAGCAAAAAATAAGAATACGTACATAAAGTAAATGGCAGTAGAATAGAATATACATTGTAGCATAAGTACTGTATAATACAGGAAAGCACAATATATACTACAATATTGACACGTGCATTGGGGAAGGTGGGTGGTGGGGCAAGTGTATAAATTGAGCAGTATAATAAGTGCCTGGTAGCAGCAGTTGTGATGTGTGCTAAGGTGTGGAGAATCAGAGCAACTGGTCAGTCCAGTTCAAGTTTTCAGCAGTCTGATGGCGTGTAGATAGAAACAGTCTCTGAGCCAGTTGGTATCAGACCTCATGCTCCGATACCGTCAGCCCGACGGTAAAGCAGGAACAGCTCGTGGCTGGGGTCCTTGATGATGCTGCGTGTCTTCCTCAGGCACTGTTTGACTAGATGTCCTGGATGGGTGGAAGCACGGCCCCAGTGATGTACTGGGCTGTCTTCACCACACGCTGGAGGGCCTTGGAGTCAACATTGGCCTTGGAGTCAATTGATTGAGGGAGAGGTTGTTGTCATGACACCACAATGCCAGTTCACTTACCTCCTCCCTATAGGCTGACTCGTCGTTGTTGGTTATCAGGTTCACAACTATCGTCTGCTAACTTGATGATGGAGTTGGTGTTGTGCAAAGCCATGCAGTCATGGGTGAACAAGGATTACAGCAGAGGACGGAGGACACACCCATGATGGACCCCTGTGTGAGAATGCTGTTCATCGATTACAGCTCAGCATTTAACACCATAGTACCCTCCAAACTCGTCATCAAGCTCGAGACCCTGGGTCTCGACCCCGCCCTGTGCAACTGGGTCCTGGACTTCCTGACGGGCCGCCCCCAGGTGGTGAGGGTAGGTAACAACATCTCCACCCTGCTGATCCTCAACACTGGGGCCCCACAAGGGTGCGTTCTGAGCCCTCTCCTGTACTCCCTGTTCACTCCACACTGGTGGCCATGCACGCCTCCAACTCAATCATTAAGTTTGCGGATGACCACTACAGTGGTAGGCTGATTACCAACAACGACGAGACGGCCTACAGGAGGAGGTGAGGCCCTCGGAGTGTGTGTCAGGAAAATACCTCACACTCAACGTCAACAAACAAAGGAGATGATTGTGGACTTCAGGAAACAGCAGAGGGAGCACCCCCCTATCCACATCGACGGTCATAGTGGAGCAGGTGGAAAGTTGTAAGTCCTCGGTGTAAACATCACGGACAAACTGAATTGTCCACCCACACAGACAGCGCGTGAAGAAGGCGCACAGCGCCTCTTCAACCTCAAGAGCTGAAGAAATCGGGCTGTTCACCAAAACACTCACAAACTTCTACAGATTGCACAAGTCGAGAGCATCCTGTCGGCTGTATCACCGCCTGGTAACGGCAAACTGCTCCGCCCACAACCTAAAGCTCTCCAAGGGCAGTGAGTCTGCAGAACGCATCACCGGGGCAAATCTACCTGCCCCCAGACAACCTACACCACCCGGATGCACAGGAAGCCATAAAGATCATCAGGACAACAACCACCCAACCCACTGCCTGTATCCCGCTATCATCCAGAAGGCGAGGTCAGTACAGGTGCATCAAAGCAGGGACCGAGAGACAAAAACAGCTTCTACCAAGGCATCAGACGTTCAAACAGCCACCACTAACATTAGAGCGGCCGCTGCCAACATACTGACTCAACTCAGCCACTTTAAAATGGGAATTGAGGAAATTAGTAAAAATTTACCACTAGCCCACTTAAACAATGCCACTTAATATAATGTTGACATACCTACATACCATCTCATATGTATATTCGTACTCTATAATCATCTACGCATCTTGCATCTTTATGTAATCATGTGACCATCAGCCACTTTAAACATGCCACTTTATTTCGATACCCACAGTACCATCCATATCGTAATACCAGTACCTCTATACAATCAACGCATTTGCTAATCCGTTCTGTACCACCACTCATTCATATATCTTTATGTACATATTCTTTATCCCTTTACACTTGTGTGTGTATAAGGTAGTAGTTGTGGAATCGTTAGGTTAGATTACTTGTTGGTTATTACTGCATTGTCGGAACTAGAAGCACAAGCATTTCGCTACACTCGCATTAACATCTGCTAACCATGTGTATGTGACTAATAAAATTTGATTTGATTTGATTTGTTAAGAGTCAGTGTGGAAGAGGTGTTGTTGCCAATCCTCACAGCTTGAGATCTGCCCGTCAGGAAGTCCAGGATCCAGTTGCAGAGGGTGGTGTCCAGAAGCAGGGCATTAAGCTTAGTGTCAAGCTTGGTGGGAACAATAGCGTTGAATGCTGAACTATAGTCAATGAACATCATTCTCACATACAGTGCATTCGGAAAGTATTCAGACAATTTAACTTTTTCCACATTTTGTAACGTTACAGCCTTATCCTAAAATTGATTTTTTTTATTTATTCCCCTATCAATCTAAACACAATACCCAATAATAACAAAGCGAAAACACGTTTTTAGAAATGTTTGCAAATATAGAAATAAAAAATATATAAAAACCTTATTTACATAAGTATTTAGACCTGTCCTGTTTCCATTGATCATCCTTGAGATGTTTCTACAACTTTATTGGAGTCCACCTGTGATGAATTCAATTGATTGGACATGATTTGGAAAGGCACGCACCTGTCTATATAAGGTCCCACAGTTGACAGTGCATTTCAGAGCAAAAACCAAGCCATGAGAATTGTCGGTAGAGCACCGAGGCAGAATTGTGTCAAGGCACAGGTCTGGGGAAGGATACCAACACATTTCTGAAGCAATGAAGATCCCCAACAACACAGTGGCCTCCATCATTCTTAAATGGAAGAAGATTGGAACAACCAAGACTCTTTCTAGAGCTGGCCGCCCAGCCAAACTGAGCAATAGGGGGAGAAGGGCCTTAGACGGGGAGGTGACCAAGAACCAGATGGTCACGCTGACAAAGCTCCAGAGTTCCACTGTGGAGATGGGACAACCATCTCTGCAGCACTCCACCAGTCAGGCATTCATGGTAGTGTGGCCAGACGGAAGCCACTTGCACACCCTGATCAGTTTCACCTGTCCTGGTTATTGTCTCCACCCCTTCCAGGTGTCGCTTGTTTTCCCCAGTGTATTTATCCCTGTGTGTCCTGTCTCTCTGTGCCAGTTCGTCTTGTATGTTTCCACGTCAACCAGCGTTTTTCTCGTTTTCCTGCTTTTTTGCGTTCTCCTTTTCTAGTCCTCCCGGTTTTGACCCTTGCCTGTTTCTGGACTTTGTACCCGCCTGCCTGACCATTCTGCCTGCCTTGACCACGAGCCTGTCTGCCACTCTGTACCTTCTGGACTCTGATCTGGTTTTGACCTTTTTGCCTGTCTACAACCATTCCCTTGCCTACCCCTTTGGATTAAATAACATTTTAAGACTCCAACCATCTGCCTCCTGTGTCTGCATTTGGGTCTCGCCTTGTGTCTTGATACCACTACTCAGTAAAAGGTACATGACAGCCTGCTTGGAGACTACCAAAATGCACCTTAAGGACTCGCTGACCATGAGAAATAAGATTATCTGGTCTTTCAGAAAATCCCTAAAAAAGTAAGAAATATGAATAACAAATAATTAAAGAGCAGCAGTAAATTTCAATAGGTACCAGGTACCAGTACAGAGTCAATGTGTCAATGGGCGGGGGGCACTGGTGTCCAGGTAATTGAGGTAATTATGTACATGTAGGTAGAGCTATTAAAGTGGCTATGCATAGATAATAAACAGAGAGTAGCAGCAGTGAAAAAGAGGGGTCTGGGTAGCCATTTGATTAGCTGTTGATGAGTCGTATGGCTTGGGGGTAGAAGCTGTTTAGAAGCCTCTTGGACCTAGACTTGGCACTCTGGTACCTCTTGCCATGCGGTAGCAGAAAGAACAGCCCATGACTAGGGTGGCAGGAGTCTTTAACAATTTTTAGGGCCTTCCTCTAACACCACCTGGTATAGAGGTCCTGGATGGCAGGAAGCTTGGCCCCGGTGATGTACTGGGCCATACGCACTGCCCTCTGTAGTGTCTTGCGGTCGGAGGCCGAGCAGTTGCCATACCAGGCAGTGATGCAACCTGCCAGGATGCTCTCGATGGTGCAGCTGTAAAACCTTTTGAGGATCTGAGGACCCATGCCAAATCTTTTCAGTCTCCTGAGGGGAATAGGTTTTGTCGTGCCCTCTTCAAGACTGTCTTGGTGTGCTTGGACCATGATAGTTTGTTGGTGATGTGGACGCCAAGGAACTTGAAGCTCTAAACCTGCTCGATTACTGCCCTATCAATGAGAATGGGGGCATGCTCGGTCCTCCTTTTCCTGTAGTCCACATCATCTCCTTTGTCTTGATCACGTTGAGGGAGAGGTTGTTGTCCTTGCGCCACACGGCCAGGTGTCTGACCTCCTCCCTATAGACTGTCTCACTGTTGTTGGTGATCAGGTCTACCACTGTTGTGTGGTCAGCAAACTTAATGATGGTGTTGGAGTCGTGCCTGGCCCTGCAGTCATGAGTGAACAGGGAGTACAGGAGGGGACTGAGCGCACACCCCTGAGGGGCTCCTGTGTTGAGGATCAGTGTGGCGGATGTGATGTTATCTACCCTTACCACCTGGGGGCTGCCGGTCAGGAAGTCCAGGATCCAGTTGCAGAGGGAGGTGTTTAGACTCAGGGTCCTTAGCTTAGTGATTAGCTTTGAGGGCACTATGGTGTTGAACGCTGAGCTGTAGTCAATGAATAGCATTCTCACATAAGTGTTCCTTTTGTCCAGGTGAGAAAGGGCAGTGTGGAGTGCAATAGAGATTGCATAATCTATGGATCTGTTGGTGCAGTATGCAAATTGGAATGGGTCTAGGGTTGCTGGGATAATGGTGTTGTTGCGAGCCATGACCAGCCTTTCAAAGCATTTCATGGATACAGACATGAGTGTTACAGGTCCGTAGTCATTTAGGCATGTTACCTTAGTTTTTTTGTGCACAGGGACTATGGTGGTCTGCTTGAAACATGTTGGTATTACAGACTGGCCCAGCGGCCTTGTGAATGCTGACCTGTTTAAAGGTCTTACTCACATCTCCTGCGGAGAGTGTGATCACACAGTTTACCAGAACAGCTGATGCTCTCATGCATGTTTCAGTGTTACTTGCCTCGAAGCGAGCATAGAAGTTATTTAGCTCGTCTGGTAGGCTCTTGTCACTGGGCAGCTCTCGACTGTGCTTCCCTTTGTAGTCTGTAATAGTTTGCAAGCCCTGCCACATCCGACGATGTGTATTGACACTTTGCCTGTTTGATGGTTTGTCGGAGGGCATAGCGGGATTTATTATAAGCTTCTGGGTAAGAGTCCCGCTCCTTGAAAGCGGGAGCTTTACCCTTTAGTTCAGTACGAATGTTGCCTTTAATCCATGGCTTCTGGTTGGAGTATATATGTACAGTCACTGTGGGATGACGTCCTCTATGCACTTATTGATAAAGCCAGTGACGGGTGTGGTGTACTCCTCAATGCCATCGGAAGAATCCCGGAACATTTTCCAGTCTGTGCTAGCGAAACAGTCCTGTAGTTTAGCATCTGCTTAATCTGACCACTTTATTGACCCAGTCACTGGTGCTTTCTGTTTAAATTTTTGCTTGTAAGCATGAATCACGAGGACAGAGTTATTGTCAGATTTGCCAAATGGAGGGCGAGGGAGAGCTTTGTACGCATCTCTGTGTGTGGAGTAAAGGTGGTCTACAAAAATACAGATGAAAACTCTCTAGGTAGATAGTGTTGTCTACAGCTTATTATGAGATACTCTACCTCAGGCGAGCAACACCCTGAAACTTCCTTAGATATCGTGTACCAGCTATTGTTTACAAATATGCACAGGCCCTCGCACCGTGTCTTACCAGAGGCTGCTGTCGTGTCCTGCCGATAGAGTGTATAACCCGCCAACTGTATATTCTTATTGTCGTCGTTCAGCCACGACTTGGTGAAACATAAGATTACATTTTTTCCAGCATTTTCCAGCGATTGAACGTTAGCTAGCAGAACAGAAGGCAAGGGAAGATTAGCCACTCATCGCCTGATCCTCACAAGGCATCCTGATCTCTTTCCGCGAAACCTACGTTTCCTTTTCCAGCGAATCATGGGGATCTGGGCCTGGTCGGGTGTCCGTAGCATATCCCTAGCGTTCAACTAATTGAAGAAGAACTCCTCATGCAATTTGAGATGAGTTATCCCAGTTGTCCAGAAGCTCCTTTTGATCATAAGAGATGGTAGCAGCAACATTATGTATAAAACAAGTTACGACCAACGCAAAAAAAAGAAGAAAATAGCATCGTTGGTAAAGAGCCGATAAGACGGCAGCCCTAACCTCTGGCTCCATCTTTAAGTTCCATCCCTACAGTAAAGCATGGTGGTGGCAGCATCATGCTGTGGGGATGTTTTTCAGCAGATCGAATCAGAATCGAGGGAAAGATGAACGGAGCAAAGTACAGAGAGATCATTGATGAAAACCTGCTCCATAGCACTCAGGACCTCAGACTAGGGTGAAGGTTCACCTTCCAACAAGACAACGACCTTAAGCACACAGTCAAAACAACGCAGGAGTGGCTTCGGGACAAGTCTCTGAATGTCCTTGAGTGGCCCAGCCAGAGCCCGGACTTGAACCCGATCGAACATCTTGGGAGAGACCTGTAAATAGCTGTGCAGCGACACTCCCCACCCAAACTGGCAGAGCTTGAGAAGATCACATCTGCAATGTGAGAAACTCCCCAAATAAAGGTGTGCCAAGCTTGTAGCGTCATACCCAAGATGACTCGAAGCTGTAATCGCTCCCTAAGTTGCTTTAACAAAGTACTGAGTAAAGCGTCTGAATACTTACGTAAATGTGATATTTCAGTTTTTTTTTATATACATCTGCAAACATTTCTAAAAAACTGTTTTGATTTGTCATTATGGGGTATTGTGTGTAGATTGATGAGAAAAAAAATGTGGGCCATGACCAGCCTCTCGAAGCACTTCATGATGACCGAGGTTTGTGCGATGGGGCGATAGTCATTTGGGCAAGTCCCATTGTTTTGTTTGGACACTGGGACGATGGTGGTCTTCTTAAAGCAGGTTGGGACAGGTTGAAGATGTCTGAGAAGATGCCCACAGGCTGGTCAGCACAAACTCTGTGGATCAGTCAGGGATGCCATCTGGGCCGACAGCTTTGTGAGTATTCACTCATTTGAGAGTTTTCCCTCACGTCAGCCTAGGAGTGCGAAAGCACCTGGTCGTCTGGCGCAGCGGTATCGTCTGCCTCGAGGCGAGCATAGAATGTGTTAAGCTTGTCTGGGAGGGAGGCTTTGGTGGGCACCACAGATGGATTTTCCTTTGTAGTCTGAGTTGGCTGATATTCCTTTCCACATGCAACGTGAGTCTGAGTTGTCGAACATCAATTTAAGTTTGAGTCTGTATTGTCTTTTTATGTTCCTAATGGATTTGTGGAGCTCTTACCTGCTTGCCTTGTACGTGTTGCGCTTTACCGAGTAATCAGGGTTTGTTCTGCTGACATTGAATCCCGCAGTAGGGGCTCATTGTACCGATATCTCCGTTCGTCCGTTTTTGGTTGGGGTATGTCCGGAATTGTTTTTGTGGGTACAACCTCATCAACACATTTCCTCATGAAGCCTGTGACTGATGTAAATTCTTCAATGTTGATGGATGAGTCCTGGGTGGATTAATCTATGAACATATTCCAATCAGTACTCTCAAAACAGTCCTGCAGCATTGAGTCTGCCTCCTCTGTCCAGCGCCTCACTATTCTCTGTGTTGGTGGCTCCCTTGAGTTGATGCGTGTAGCCAGGGAGTAGGAACAGAGCGACGTGATCTGATTGGCTGAAGTGGGGGCAGGGGATGGCTTTTTATACGTTGCTGATGTTTGTGTATACATAGTCAAGCACGGCGAATCCTCTTGCGGGGTAGGATACATGTTGGTGATATTTGGGGAAAATGTGTTTTAGATGGGGTTGGTTAAAGTCACCCGCAACATTAAAAGGATTCTTGCTGGCTAATGATCGTGTACCGTTCTCTGAGAGCCACCTTGGTGTTTGCTTGTGGCGGTATGTACCCAGCTGTGATAATAACACACGTGAATTCCCTTGGCATATAGTGCGGTCGGCATTTTAGCATCAGAAACTGCAGGTAGGGTTAACAGGAGCTTGCGATGTTTTCAACTTTGGTACCCTTATTAGAAGCCGCAATTTCGATCCATTCAGAATATGGAGAAGATGTCTGGTTGAAATAGCAGAGTCGAGTGTATAGTCCGTTAAGCCACGTCTCAGTTAAAGCAAAGCTACAGCATTCCCTGATGTCCTTCTGCAATTGAAGCCTTGCTTTGAGTTGACACTTTTTCTTTACCAGCAATTGGACGTTAGTCATAAGGATACTAGGAAGAGGTGGCCGTGTAGCCCGTCTTTTCAGCCTAGCTTGGAGTCCCTTTTCTTACTGTTCTTCGTCGCTGCCGTTGCCTTAGGTCAGCTTGGTCAGCAGCAACAGGTAAGCCCGCTGTGCGGGAGAACAAAGGAGCGAATGTATTATTCCAGATCTGGGAGGCTGAGAAATAAGTGTGTAGCTTCTGATTCAGGATCCAGAAGTGTTTGTTGGTTGTAGGAAAGTATTGCACAAACAATAATTAAAATAAAATAGCCATAAAAAAAAGCAAAGTCGAGCAGGAACCGGCAAGACGTACACCCTTATCAGCGCTGCTGTCACGCCCTGACCTTAGTTATCTATTTTTTCTTTATTATTTTGGTTAGGTCAGGGAGTGACGAGAGTGGGTATGCTTGTTTTGTATTGTCTAGGTTTTTTTGTATGTCTAGGGTTTTGGTAAATCTGGGTATATGTAAGTCTATGGTGACCTGAATTGGTTCCCAATCAGAGGCAGCTGTTTATCGTTGTCTCTGATTGGGGATCATATTTAGGTTGCCGTTTTCCCTTTTGGTTTTGTGGGTTCTTGATCTATGTTTAGTTTTCTGTCTGCACTATCCATATTAGCTTCACGGTTCGTTTTGTTATTTTGTTCGTTTTGTTCAGTGTTCGTTCTTTTAATAAAGAAGAATGTACACTTACGACGCTGCGCCTTGGTGTCCTCCTTACGACGGCCGTGACAGCTGCCATCTTATGGGCCTCAATACTCTTGTCCATGCATTTTCTTTTATCAGCACTGTTAATTGGGACAAGGTTATGGGCTTTCTGTTATGAATGACACCACTGAAAAAGTGTACATTTTATTATACTAGTCCTATAGACTCCTATATTCTTGACATTTGCATCATTGATATAGGGACAATTCTTATTGAAAGCACACTGCGGTACAATGGGTCACATTTCTGCCGTTCTGTGCTGTTGGAGCGCCAGAGTGCGAGATAGCAAGCGAGAGGCGCTGTAAAACCTCAAAGCCCCCTCTCCTCTCGCTGATGAAATCGAACAGATGTTGTAAGTCCTCCCCAACGATTGATTTAACAGTTGGATGTTTTTCAGATGACGGGTGGTGGGTATTTTTGGCCTCCGTGCTGTGCACCTGCTCATGGTGTTGTGAGTTGGAGAGATGCTCCGGTATTCATTAAACACAACATCACACTGAATGTATTCCATCCTGTTTAGATGTTCACAGGTGAGCTGGACCTCTGCACTGTACAGAGACACATCACATAGTGGCAGATGATTTAACATTGTTTATGTAGTATCTAACACAATTTATTTTGGATGTTTTGTTGACGAAGTGCCTGGTATCATATGTCAGGACGGAGAGTTTCTGATCATCTATGTGATTTGTTTTTCCATGAATTGTTTAGATAAGTTGGGACAGATTTGAATGTCTTTCATATTTGTTCATTGCAGCGGGCATAGAATGACCTACTTGGAATTGAATTGGTCAAGGAAGATAAATGACAATCACCAATGACAGTATAATGGCCAAAATGTCACTCTCCGGTTAAATTACTTTTAATATAGATTTAAAACATTAAGCTGGAAGGAGAAATGGAACAACTTTTTTCCTTTCTTCACTTTTAGAAAAGAAACTAGGCTTCTCTCACTACTTTTAAGAACGGACACAGCGTTTAGTTTAGTTTAAAATCACTGCAGTGAATTTAACACTAAGCTATTTACATACACAAGTCAAAGCCTGTTTCTAGGTCCCTACATATCTGTGTACTGGTCACAGCCTCTACGGTATCGACTCTGTCACAGATCCTCACTAGGGTCAATGATTCATGGAACGATAAATCAAATCAAGCTTAATTTAAACAGCACATTTTAGACATGGAATGCAACACAATGTGCTTCACAGAAAAAATGTACTTTGAAAATATAAACTTACTACACAACAAACATAGAGGATAAAAAACGAAAGAATAACAAAAACTGAACGACTAAAAAGCATCCTAAGGAAAAGCGAAGCTAAAAAGGTGTGTTTTAAGATATCTATTAAATATGTCCAGAGTTTCTGCCCCCCTCAGGTTCTCTGGCAGGCTAATCCAGAGGCTGGGTGCATAGTAACTAAAGGCTGCCTCTCCATGCCTCTTGGGCCTTGGTTTTGGGATAGTTAAAAGGCCAGTGACAGAGGACCTGAGGGACCTACTGGGTACACAACTTAAAAGCATGTCTGACATGTATTGGGGTGCACAATTGTGGACTGATTTAAAAACCAATAGAATAATCTTAAAACTCACAGGCAGCCAGTGCAGAGACCTTAAAACAGGTGTAATGTGTGCTCTGGTCTTGGTCAGTACCCGTGCCTCAGCATTCTGTATGTTTTTCTGTTGATAAACCACCTAGGAGATTAGGAACTCTATACATATAATCCCTGACATATGATACCCATAACCAGGACTGATGTTTAACGATGGACTAATATGACTGGTTGTTATTACTGGCTTTCCTCTTTTGCATACTGTGCTGCAGGTAAAGAATTTGTAGCGGATTATATAATGATGAATGCACAGGCGTGATCAAGCGGAACAAAGATTTACATTCGTTCATCACATAAAGGCAAACAGAGAATATTCCTTCAATCGAGGTATGACTTTTTATCCGTGAGTTGTTACACACCATCATGCAGTGTGAAGTGTTCATTTATCCGGAATACTTAATAAAAAAACATACAACATATATTTTTGTATCTTTTCACAGTGTCAACTGAAACCACTGGAATATCAAAGAGATGAAAACTTCTACATCAACTAACTTCACCATTGCTTCCACCGTCCATTGGAATCTCTACTCTGTCTTCGGAGTAACCAACATCCTCCTGAGTCTCCCCACCAAGTTCTGTCTTTTGGCTGCAAGTGACCTATCGGAAAAAACTGGTGGCCTCTAACTGCTTCGCTCTCAACCTGTCTGTCTGAGATCCTCTGCTGCATGTGCGCCGCCTTGAGTTATGTGGACCAATATGTCCATGGAAGTGTTATACCACATGCTATTAAGTTTGCTGCAGGTCTACTCTACACTGGCCGGCCCCTGTTCCAGTCCTGTATCTGTGTGGAGCGCTACCTGGCAGTGGTCCACACTGTGGTCTTCCTGAACTACAAACCCCTGAGATATAAGATAGCATGTTCAGGGTTAGCTTGGCTGTTTGGGATTGGGTCCTGCTTGACCCTTACATTTCTTGCTCTATACAAACAGGCTGCATACTATCACTTTGTATTAGGTAATTACCTGGTCTGGTTCTCTGTGAAGTTGTTCTGCTGTCTAGCAGTTCTGAGGGCACTGAAGCTCCCAGTGATAGTGGTAATAGCATTGCAAGATTACTTAGCAGAACAGTTTGTAATTGTAACTTAGCAGTCTCCACTGTAATTGTGACTGGGTTTGCACAGCCTCTCCTCTACCTTCACAGGGCTGGGCAATTGCCTTCATGACCTGGTTTCATGATCTGGCTACAAATTATTTTCAAAAGTAACAGAGTCAAGTTAGTATGGAACATGAGGGTTCATATTTTTTGATATAATAACAAAGTAGAATATAAGCATTTTAATTTTAACTTAATGATTTTCCAAGTGTGAAGTATCATTTCTACAACCTGTAAAGCAGCTATTTACAAATAATATGTTATCACAAAATTATTATTACAGGATGTATAAACATTCACAACAATTTATAAGCATTTATAAAGCAGTTACAAGCATCAAAAGGCTCAATCAATGACTAAAAACGTAAAATAATTAATCTAAATCAATACCTTTACGTTTTCCTGGAAATCATTATTCCCAATAAACATGTCTGCTGAACTCCACTTGTGTATTCAGTAACACTTTCTTTAAAGTACATACACTGTGTACAAAACATTATGAACACCCGCTCTTTCAATGACAAATCAAATTTTATTTGTCACATGCGCCGAATACAGTGAAATGCTTATTTACAAGCCCTTAACCAACAATGCTTTAATTAAGAAGTTTTAAGAAAAATTGTTAAGAAGAAAATGAATTGATAATTAAACAGCAGCAGTAAAATAACAATAGCGAGGCTATATACATGGGGTACCGGTACAGAGTCAATGTGCGGGGGTACCGGTTAGTCAAGGTAATTGACGTAATATGTACATGTAGGTAAAGCCACTATGCATAGATAATAAACAGAGAGTTGCAGCAGTGTAAAAGAGGGGTCTGGGTGGCTCTTTGATTAGCTGTTCAGGAGTCTTATGGCTTGGGGATAGAAGCTGTTAAGAAGCCTTTTGGACCTAGACTTCACGCTCCGGTACTGCTTGCTGTGCGGTAGCAGAAAGAACAGCCCATGACTAGGGTGGCAGGAGTCTTTAACAATTTTTAGGGCCTTCCTTTGACACCGCCTGGTATAGAGGTCCTGGATGGTAGGAAGCTTGGCCCCAGTGATGTACTGGGCCATACGCACCACCCTCTGTATTGCCTTGCGGTCGGAGGCCGAGCAGTTGCCATACCAGGCAGTGATACAACCAGTCAGGATGCTCTCGATGGTGCAGCTGTAGAACCTTTTGAGGATCTGAGGACTCATGCCAAATCTTTTCAGTCTCCTGAGGGCTTTGTCGTGCCCTCTTCACGACTGTCTTAGTGTGTTTGGACCATGATAGTTTGTTGGTGATGTGGGCTCCACTGTAGCCCCGTCAATGAGAATGGGGGCGTGCTCGATCCTCCTTTTCCTGTAGTCGATAATCATCTCCTTTGTCTTGATCACGTTGATGGAGAGGTTGTTGTCCTGGCACCACACGGCTAGGTCTCTGACCTCCTCCCTATAGGCTGTCTCATTGTTGTTGGTGATCAGGCCTACTACTGTTGTGTCATCGGCAAACTTGATGGTGTTGTAGTCGTGCCTGACCATGCAGTCATGAGCGAACAGGGACTACAGGAGGGGACTGAGCACGCACCCCTGAGGAGCCCACATGTTGAGGATCAGGTGGATGTGTTGTTGCTTACAGCTCATTGAGTGTGGTCTTAGTGCCAGCATTGGTTTGTGGTGGTATATAGACAGCTACGAAAAATACAGATGAAAACTCTCGGTAAATAGTGTGGTCTACAGTTTATCATGAGATACTCTAGCTCAGATGAGCAAAACCTTGAGACTTCCTGAGATTTCGTGCACCAGCTGTTGCTTACAAATAAACATAGACCCGCCACCCCTTGTCTTACCAGAGTTCGCTGTTCTATCCTGCAAAAAAGCTTAAAGCCCGCCAGCTGTAAGTTATTCTTGTAGTCGTTCAGTCACGACTCTGTGAAACATAAGATATTAGTAGGATATAGTGGCCAGTTGAATCCAGGTGAAAGTTATGATCCCTTATTGATGTCACTTGTTAAATCCACTTCAATCACCACACAGGGGAGGAGACAGGTTAAAGAAGGATTTTTAAGCCTTGAGACAATTGAGACATGGATTGTATATGTATGACATTCTGAGGATGAATGGGCAAGACAATAGATTTAAGTGCTTTTGAACGGGGTAAGGTAGTAGGTGCCAGGCATACTGGTTTGTGTCAAGAACTGCAACGCTGCTGGGTTTTTCACAGTCAACAGTTTCCTGTGTGTATCAAGAATGGTCTACACCCAAAGGAAATCCAGCAAACTTGACACAACTGTGGGAAGCATTGGAGTCAACATGGGTCAGCATCTCTGTGGAATGCTTTCAACACCTTGTAGAGTCCATACTCCAACGAATTGAGGCTGTTCTGAGGGCAAAAGGGGGTGCAACTCAATATTAGTAACGTGTTCTTAATGTTTTGTACACTCAGTGTACATGTAAAGCTTTATAACATCCTTTGTAATGTGTAAAAACAATGACTATAAGCATCCATAATAACTCATAAGTGGTTATAAAACTCTGCATGATGTTTGTAGATCATGAACTATAATTACCTACACTGAATATTTTGTTTTACCCATTTAGACAAGATGGTACCGACAGAGAGGGCTGCCTCGCTTCTAGTACTTAGGAAACTTTGCAGTATTTTTTTTTGTATGTATTATTTCTTACATTGTTAGCCCAGAAAATCTTAAGTGTTATTACATACAGCCGGGTTGAACTATTGGATATCAGAGCGACGTCAACTTACCAGCACTATGACCAGGAATAGAACTTTCCCGAAGTAGATCCTTTGTCCGCACCACCCAGGGCATTTGAACTGATTCCAGAGGCCGACCCAAAACAACGCAGCCGGAGAAGAGGAAGACGGAGTGGTCTTCTGGTCAGACTTCAGAGGCGCGCACACCACCCACCACTCCAGAGAATATTACTCGCTAATGTCCAGTCCCTACATAAAAAGGTCAACGAAATCAGGGCAAGGGTTGCTTTCCAGAGAGACATCAGGGATTGTAACATAATCTGTTTAACTTCTTATGGCGGGGGGCAGTATTGAGTAGCTTGGATGAATAAGGTGCCCAGAGTAAACTGTCTGCTACTCAGTCCCAGAAGTAAGATATGCATATTATTAGAAGATTTGGATAGAAAACACTCTGAATGTCACGCCCTGACCTGAGATATCTCTGTTTTCTTTATATTTTGGTTAGGTCAGGGTGTGACTAGGGTGGGTACGTTAGTTTTTGAATTGTCTAGGGTTTTTTGGATGTCTAGGGTTTTTGTAGGTCTAGGTGATTTGTATGTCTATGGTGGCCTGATATGGTTCCCAATCAGAGGCAGCTGTTTATCGTTGTCTCTGATTGGGGATCATATTTAGGTAGCCATTTTCCCTTTGGTGTTCGTGGGTTCTTGTTCTATGTTTAGTTGCCTGTCTGCACTATCCATATTAGCTTCACGGTTCGTTTTGTTATTTTGTTCGTTTGTTCAGTGTTCATTCTTATAATAAAGAAGAATGTACGCTTACCACCCTGTGCCTTGGTCTCCTCCTTACAACGGCCGTGACACTGACGTTTCTAAAACTGTTTGAATGATGTCTGTGAGTATAACAGAACTCATATGGCAGGCAAAACCTGAGAAAAAAATCCAACCGGGAAGTGGGAAATCGGAGGTTTGTAGGTTTGCCTATCCAATATACAGTGTCTTTGGGGTCATATTGCACTTCCTAAGGCTTCCACTAGATGTCAACAGTCTTTAGAACCTTGTTTGATGCTTCTACTGTGAAGAATGAGGGAAGGAGAGCTCTTTGAGTCAGGTGTCTGGCATGAGCTGATCACGCGTGCCCCGTGAGAGCGATCTGCGTTCCATCGCATTTCTGAAGACAAAGGAATTCTCCCGTTGAAACATTATTGAAGATTTATGTTAAAAACATCCTAAAGATTGATTCTATACATCATTTGACATGTTTCTACGAACTGTAATGGATTTTTTCCCATCATATTACTCCAGTGCTAGCCTCTCTACACTGGCTTCCTGTTAAGGCAATGGGCTGATTTCAAGGTTTTACTGCTAACCTACAAAGCATTACATGGGCTCGCTCCTACCTATCTTTACGATTTGGTCCTGCCGTACATACCTACACGTACGCTACGGTCACAAGACGCAGGCCTCCTAACTGTCCCTAGAATTTCTAAGCAAACAGCTGGAGGCAGGGCTTACTCCTATAGAGCTCAATTTTTATGGAATGGTCTGCCTACCCATGTGAGAGATGCAGACTCGGTCTCAACCTTAAAGTCTATATTGAAGACTCCTCTTCAGTAGGTCCTATGATTGAGTGTAGTCTGGCCCAGGAGTGTGAAGGTGAACGTAAAGGTACTGGAGCAACGAACCGCCCTTGCTGTCTCTGCCTGGCCGGTTACCCTCTCTCCACTAGGATTCTCTGCCTCTAACCCTATTACAGGGGCTGAGTCACTGGCTTACTGGTGCTCTTCCATGCCGTCCCTAGGAGGGATTGGTCACTTGAGTGGGTTGAGTCACTGACGAGATCTTCCTGTCTGGGTTGGCACCCCCCTTTGGGTTGTGCCGTGGCGGAGATCTTTGCGGGCTATACTCGGCCTTGTGTCAGGATGGTAAGTTGGTGGTTGAAGTAACCCTCTAGTGGTGTGGGGGCTGTGCTTTGGCAAAGTGGGTGGGGTTATATCCTGCCTGTTTGGCCCTGTCCGGGGGTATCGTCGGATGGGGCCACAGTGTCTCCCGACCCCTCCTGTCTCAGCCTCCAGTATTTATGCTGCAGTAGTTTATGTGTCGGGGGGCTAGGGTCAGTCTGTTATATATGGAGTATTTCTCCTGTCTTATCCGGTGTCCTGTTTGAATTTAAGTATGTTCTCTCTAATTCTCTCTTTCTCTCTTTCTCTCTTTCTCTCTCTCTCGCGGAGGACCTGAGCCCTAGGACCATGCCTTAGGACTACCTGGCCTGATGACTCCTTGCTGTCCCCAGTCCACCTGGCCGTGCCGCTGCTCCAGTTTCAACTGTTCTGCCTGCGGCTATGGAACCCTGACCTGTTCACCGGCCGTGTTACCTGTCCCAGACCTGCTGTTTTCAACTCTCTAGAGACAGCAAGAACGGTAGAGATACTCTGAATGATCGGCTATGAAAAGCCAACTGACATTTACTCCTGAGGTTCTGACCTGTTGCACCCTCGACAACCACTGTGATTATTATTATCTGACCCTGCTGGTCATCTATGAACATTTGAACATCTTGGCCATGTTCTATTATAATCTCCACCCTGCACAGCCAGAAGAGGACTGGCCACCCCTCATAGCCTGGTTCCTGTCTAGGTTTCTTCCTAGGTTCTGGCCTTTCTAGGGAGTTTTTCATAGCCACCGTGCTTCTACACCTGCATTGCTTGCTGTTTGGGGGTTTTGGCTTGGTTTCTGTACAGCACTTTGAGATATCAGCTGATTTATAAATAAATTTGATTTGATTTTGATTTGAGTAAGAAATATGCTAATATGATTGCCATTGCTAGCTAGAAAGCTAGCTAAAACGGTTGCCTAGCAACCAGCATTGTAAGAAGATTTGTAAGAAGATATTTGAGAAGTTCGTAAGAAAATCATTAAATCTTAAGATACTGTTGAGGAATTGCACTCATCTTATGTACTTTCTTATTTTTTTTCTTAAGGAACTTCTTAAGTTTTTGCATAAGAAGTGTTTTGTGAATCTGGGCCGAGCACTGCTATTCTTTCGATCCTATCAGTATTGACACATGGTTTAACGACACACTTAGTGAACGTTCTCTTCACGTGCTTGTTTGGGTCACACTCTTAAAAAGTTGGCTCGTAAACACTGATTCATCTGGTACGGTCATCGTAATGATTAAGTTACATCGTAACTGGGAAACGAGGCCCAGGTGATTTACTAGTCACCTCTCTACCAGCCATTCTCCAATCTGGCTGCAACAAATCATTGATGCAAATAAGGCAGACACCATGGCTAGTCTCCTGGTGGTACAAGCTCCCAGTAGAAAAAGGGGAAAGCTTGGAGCCACTTTACTTATTGTGTGGATTCAAACAAGACCGAATGCAACGTTTCCACTGGAAATACTACCAACCTCAAGAGACAATCCTCCCAGTCTATACGCTCAGGTAATAACAGATTGATAATGCTAGCTGTTGCATTCCTGGATAAAGGAAGAAGGTTCTTTTTAGTTATTGCAAAGAGAAACTCGACAGTATAAAGCATTAACATCAGGAAGACGGTTTGTTTCCAACATGACAGCAGATACAACAGAGCCGGTTCCTACCGTTGAAGCATCACAGGCAAGTATGAGCGGTAGCTCCGGGTAGTAGTGAACTAACACCTGGCTAGGAAGTAGATGTCTCTAAGCTTCCTCCTTTGGCTTTTCTGTGACCATTCCCATTTCACATCTTTCTGCAGTAGAGCAGTCATAGGCTTAACTATGGTAGACAGATTCGGAATGAATTTGCCATAATAGTTAAGTAATGAAAGAAAAGATCTGAGCTCAGTGGTGTTTGTAGGAATGCAAGCCTTCTCAATAGCTGCAGTTTTCTGTTTCATGGGGTGTATCCCCTCTGCATCTATCACATGACCTAGATAGGCTACGCTGTTCTGGAAGAAAGAACATTTCTCTCTTAATTAACCTTCCGATTGCAGCCTTTGAGTCTTTCTAGCACTTTCTTCAACATGTCTCATTTGCACTTCTGTGTCACGCCCTGTGATAAGTATATCATCAAGACAGCAGATTACCCCATTACCTTATAGGATCTGATCCACAATTTTCTGAAAAATAGCTGGAGCACAGGCAACACCATGAGGATACTTTTGACCTTAAGTTGAGGTTAATGTTAATGTAGATGTTATGTTGTTTAATTTTATTCGTAAGAATCCTGAGGGGTGCCAATAAAATTACTTGTTAAACAAATTATCTTTCTATGAGAAATTGTATTAGCCATGTTCTATTATAATCTCCACCCGGCACAGCCAGAAGGGGACTGGCCACCGCTCATAGCCTGGTTCCTCTCTAGGTTTCTTCCTAGGTTTTGGCCTTTCCATGGAGTTTTTCCTAGCCACCGTGCTTCTACACCTGCATTGCTTGCTGTTTGGGGTTTTAGGCTGAGTTTCTGTACAGCACTTTGAGATATCAGCTGATGTACGAAGGGCTATATAAATTGATTTGATTTGATTTGAAGTACTTTTGCTCTCAATTTCAAGTGAAATTTCAAACAGAACCACAGATGACAATGTTTCACAATGAAACCAATACAGACATTTTAGAGCAGCTCAAAACAAACTTACTGCCTCTTCAGGGTCCTTCTCATGCAGACCGGACTAGGGTCATTGCCTGTAAGCAGGGCACACAAAAACCTTTCGAATAGTACGCAGAGTGACTGCGGAAACTATTTTATGAATATTTTGACCAAGAAACCCATTCCTTGTTTTTTTAACATGAATAGCAAGTTTTAACCAACAACACAGTGTTTTTTAGAACCGTGGGTGATTATTCTGCTGTGTTTATCTTGGTTGCGCATAGGACAGGTTTCAACACAGTCGGGAAGAGGGCACAACAACGCCTGTTCCCCCTCAGGAGGCTGAAAAGTTTTGGCATGGGCCCTCAGATCCTCAAAAAGTTACACAGCTGCACCATTGAGAGCATCTTGACTGGCTACATCCCCGCTTGGTATGACAACTGCTTGGCATCCGACCGCAAGGCGCTACAGAGGGTAGTATGTACTGTCCTAGTACATCACTGGGGCCTAGTTCCCTGCCATCCAGGACCTCTTTACCATGCAGTGTCAGAGGAAGGCTCTAAAAATGGTCAAAGACTCAAGTCACCCAAGTCATAAACTGTTCTCTCTGCTACCACACAGCAAGCAGTACCGATGCACAAAGTATGGAATCAACAGGTCCTTGAACAGCTTCTATCCCCAAGCCATAAGACTGCTAAATAGTTACTTAATTAACCAAATCGCTACCCGGACTATCTGCATTAACCCTTTTTGCACAAACTTTTTTTAACTCATCACATACGCTGCTGGTAATGTTTATTATCTATCCTGTTGCCTAGTCACTTTATTCCTAGTTATATGTACATATCTACCTCAATTACCTAGTACCCCTGCACATCGACTCGGTACTGGTACCCAGTGTATATAGCCAAGTTATCATTACTCATTGTGTATTTATTATTACTTATATTATTACGTGTTTCACATTTCTATTATGTCTCTGTTTTCTTTCTCTCTGTATTGTTGGGAAGGGCCCGTAAGTAAGCATTTCACTATTAGTCTACACCTGTTGCTGACAAAGTATGTGACGAATAACATTTAATTTAATTTTAACTTTAGCGATTACAATGCATAGACACCCTTTCAATGCGAGGTGTGAGCGATTAATTGTAGAGCAAATTATCCTGCAAACCCCTCTGATAAATATACTGACCTGTTTGACAAATGGTGCAGACTCTACCCCAATGTTTTAAACTCAAAATGCAGCTGGCTCAGACGCTCGGACTAACTGTAATTCTAACATAGCTGGGTAGGCTGCGACAATGTTGTCTCAAACATATATAACATTTAACCCTTCACATTTAACCCTTTTAATATTGTGTGCTAATCAGTTCTGTCAGAGTTCTGAGTGTGATTTCTATTAAAAGTGTTGTTCCTACTTCCTATGAGTAGCGCATATGGTCAAGTCCATCTGATATTTGAAGATGTGGGTGAGTTATGAGTTTTGTTCCACCCCTCTGCCGGTGGCTTGTTGGGTGGCTGTTTATTGATAAGCTACACAGGATAGTCTAAGGTAATTAATATGAGTTCCCTATGTTTAAATTTGTTAGCTTTTTGTTATAGTGATGATTAGCTTTTTCCCCCCCTTACACAGTAAAGATTACATTCTATTTCAGAATTGAAGTTATTTTAACTCAACCTAATGCTGTAGCTTATTTTATATAATCACTGACACTATGAAATGCCTTTGGCATTGCATTTCTTTGCTTCGGCTCGACACCCCTTTTATGTGCACGATAAAAGGGAATCTCTTCGGCCTGGCTTGTTTTCCATGCCAAACTTAGCTCTCAATGTGAAACAGTACATTTTAGTGTGTTTTTAATGGGACATTATGATTATCCCCTTTTGGATTGACTTTGGTATAAGTCCTTGGCCAAGGCAACTCCTTCACTCTGTCCTATATACAGTATATATTGTAAGGGGGGAGGCATAGAAGAGAGAGAGTAGGACGAAAGGGAAGGAAAAATAACCAGGCATTTATGTATTTTTTATAGACAAGCAGTTTGTCCCCTAATACAGTGCCTTCAGAAAATATTCACACCCCTTTTTCTACATTTTATTGTGTTACATTCTGAATTTAAATTTGATTAACTGTAGATTTTTTTTCAATGGCCTGCACACAATACCCCATAACGACAAAGTGGAATTCTGTTTTTTGAAATGTTTACAAATTAATAAAAAAATAACAGCTGAAATGTCTTGAGTCAATAAGTATTCAACCCCTTTCTTATGGCAACCCTAAATAAGTTCTGAAGCAGACATTGAATATCCCTTTGAGCATGGTGAAGTTAGGAATTACACTTTGGCTTCCTACCTAACTCAGTTGCCGGAGAGGAAGGAAAACACTTAGGGATTTCACCATGCGGTCAATGGTGACTTCAACACAGTTACAGAGTTTAATTGCTGTGTTAGGAGAAAACTGTACAGAATAAATATATTCCAAAACATGCATCCTGTTTGCAACAAGGCACTAAAGTAATACTGCAAAAAATTTGGCAAAGCAATTAACATTTTGTCCTGAATATAAAGTGTTATGTTTTGGGCATATCCAATACAACACACTTCTGAGTACCACTCTCCATATTTTCAAGCATAGTGTTGGCTGCATCATGTTATGTGTATGCTTGTATCGCTAAGGCCTGGGGAGTTTTTCAGAATAAAAAATAAACAGAATAGAGCTAAGCACAGGCAAATTCCTAGAAGAAAACCTGGTTCAGTCTGATGAATTTACCTTTCAGTAGGATAATAACCTAAAACACAAGACCAAATCTACACTGGAGTTGCTTACCAAAAAGACAGTGAATGTTCCTGAGTGGCCGAGTTATAGTTTAGACTTAAATCTACTTGAAAATCAATGGCAGACCTAAAAATGGTTGTCTAGCAACGATCAACAACTAATTTAAAGCTTGAAGAATTCTGAAAAGCATAATGGGCAAATGTTGCACAATCCAAGTGTGCAACATTTGACTTCGTCTTGGGCCTAACAATACCCATGCCAATATATCCTCCAAACATCGGCTTCTCGGTCATTATCACTTTTATACAATGGGTTACCAACATATTCAAATAATGATTGACATATTTTCATAAAAAACGTTATTTTGATGAATTTATTTATAGTATTTCATCCTTTCACAAGATATAGTCCTGAAACAAATATAGGGTTGCTAACCATGCCAGCTGGTCGTTCGTTCTATTGGTTTGGTTGCCAGAGACGCAACCCAGTCGTTCAGTCTTTTTGTTCTGTGTCTATGGAAGCGACCCAGTCGTTCATTCTAAATGTTCCATTGCCATACTGGCTGGCAACGTTCTTATCCCTTGCTTGCTAGCTATCCAACTACGGCTAACTTACAGTCACGTCAAACAGTGCAGACAGTATAACAACAGTAGCTGCATTTGTTTAAGCTGTTTTCTAGTGACGTTTATTTGGATACATCCATAACAAGGAGCTAATGAGGCACAATTTTGCCTGGCATAGAAAATATGCTCTCTCGCCAGGACACTGTTGTTCAGAGGACCTGTTGTGCAGAGGAGCTAGCCAGCAACACAGCTAACACAATAACCTCAAACTGAAGTTGGAAAGACTGCAAACTAGCTGCAATTCGTTTCGTTTGACCTTTTTTCAATTGACATTTCCTTGTAGATATCCACAAATATTATGCCAGTTTATTCATGATTTCGACTGGATGACCCTCTCTCGTCCCGACTCCCGACCCCTATACGTTCATTACTATGGGACAGTCGGAGATCGAATTTGAATATTGAAACAATGTTGCAAATGTCGCAGAGACAGACAGCAAGGTTTATACAAATCTCCACTTTTGAAAACGAAATGTTAGTCTAAAAGAAATGTGAAATAATGTCTAGATGCTTTTTCTATGCCAGCAGCATACCACCCTGCATACCACTGTTGGCTTGCTTCTGAAGCTAAGCAGGGTTGGTCCTGGTCAGTCCCTGGATGGGAGACCAGATGCTGCTGGAAGTGGTGTTGGAGGGCCAGTAGGAGGCACTCTTTCCTCTGGTCTGAAAAATATCCCAATGCCCCAGGGCAGTGATTGGGGACACTGCCCTGTGTAGGGTGCTGTCTTTCGGATGGGACTTTAAACGGGTGTCCTGACTCTCTGAGGTCATTAAAGATCCCATGGCACTTATTGTAAGAGTAGGGGTGTTAACCCCGGTGTCCTGGCTAAATTCCCAATCTGGCCCTCAAACCATCATGGTCACCTAATAATCCCCAGTTTATAATTGGCTCATTCATCCCCCTCCTCTCCCCTGTAACTATTCCCCAGGTCGTTGCTGCAAATGAGAACGTGTTCTCAGTCAACTTACCTGGTAAAATAAAATAAAATATAGTGGAGACCAAGTTTGTAACTTGCCTGGCTGGGCTGATGAGACAGTGGATTGTGCAGTCAGATGGAACAGAGTAAATAGGCATTTTAACGTCATAGATGTAGCCGGTGTGCTGGAATGCACTTTTAACCAATCAGCATTCCGCATTAGACCCACCTGTTGTATAAACAGCTGTAATCTCTGCCAAAGGTACTTCTACAAAGCATTGACCCAGGGTTGTGAATACTCATGTAATTGAGATATTTATGTAATTTACATTTTCAATACATTTGCAAAAATGTCACTTTGTCATTATGGGGTATTGTGTGTAGATGGAGAAAAAAAATGTATTTAATAAATGTTCTATTCAGGCTGTAAAACAACAAAATGTGTAATAAGTCAAGTGTTATGAATACTTTCTGAAGGCACTGTATGTGGATTTTCTTTTGTCTTGTATGCTATGTGTAGCTTTTTTGGTTTTTAAACAACTAATTGACTGACATTGTTATTTTTTCTTCTTCTGTGAGCTCAATGTGCACATTGAGCAGTTTCTCGACAGATAAATCCGATCAAGCCTAAACGGTGCGATGTTGTAGTTTCCAACAGGCTAACATTCGAAATAGTTTAGTGCAGAAGACGTGGTAATTAACTACAATGACCATAATCCATTGCGCGTCCACTTGTCCGGTCTGTGTGTTTCTTTTTAGCCTGCTACATTAGGTTAGTGAGGGGCAGACATGGCGAGAGAGAGAGAAGTGATAGAATAATGCTTTATTGAGAGGGATAGAGAGCAGTTGCTTTGCGAGGTATCTTTACCTGAAAAATACATGATCTAAGTGATTGGTATTCAGTAGTCATAAAATTATGCCTTATTTACTTTGAACTGAAAAGACCTCAAAAAGCACTAATCGCTCAGCACTAGTTGAAACCATCCTTCCAATGTAATGATTTAACATGAGATTGTATGTTTGGGTCCCATTTAGTCCCATTCACATTTTATTATCAACAATGTGATGATGATTATGCAGAGCATCTACATTACCTCTACTATAGAAATGTAAAGGATTAGTTCCAGATTCCTCCCTTTCTTGTGCTCTCTCTCTCATTCTCTCTCTAAAAGGCATTTCTGAATTTGTGTGCATATTTATTCCTGGAGAATTAGCATCACAAACAGTCTTCTCTCGCTCTTTGTTACGCTTCGGGCAAAGAGAAAGTTACGCCCTGCGTTTCTCTAAAGCTGCCTCAAAGAAGGCTTTCTAGGTTTCTTCCGGGTTTGGGAGCAACGCTTGGGGCTTATGGAGAAAGGCTCTGTCTACTTCAAGTTAGACTACAGTTCCTCAAAATATTGATGTTCTTTTTCTTGCTTGGATTCTTATTCAAAAGCATCCATTTTCCCTTCCTCCCCTTCTACTTCTTTCACTTTTTCCTCCTTCCCTCTCCCTCCTTACTTAATTTATTCTTCTCTTACAACTTGTCCGCTTGTCTCTTTCGTAACCACGCATTTTCCTATCAGCCTCCATGACATTTCTTGCTTTACATGGCTGATATAAACTCGAGCTGCCTCTCCTTAGTCAAATGAAGAGGACTGTGTGGTGAGGTCGTGTAGCGTCTCTCCCAGTGGGGTCAGTTGTGCATCCAAAATGCCACCCTATTCCCTATATAGGGCACGATATAGGGATTAGAGTGCTATTTGAGACACAGCCCAGGTGTGTGGGCTGCAGGCCCTGGCCTGGGGACCGCCGTCTGTCTCTCTGAGTCAGAGAGGAGTCACTGGGGAGACCCGGCACTGTATCCAGGCTAAACACTGCTGACAGCTCTGAGGTCCCTGTGGTCAGTGGAGACCTGGCTCCAGAGACACACACACATGCATGGATGTAGGCTTAAATACACACACACACACTCATGCACAGGCATACATACACATAAACACCACACACACGCAAGCACACTCACACGCACACACACACACACACACACACACACGCACACACAGAGAGAGAGAGAGAGAGAGAGAGAGAGAGAGAGAGAGAGACCTGTCTGGCCTCAGGCCTGTCCCTGCTGTGTCAGACCTAATCGATGTGCCCCGGGCAGATTCTCATCCCCAGTTCGCTTTATACCTCCACCCCCTCCCTCTCTTCCTCCATCCCCCCTTCCCATGCCCTCCTCTCATTCATAGTGAATGGCTTCTTCCGTAACACTCAGAATGTAGAGCACTACCAGAATTCACTACTTAATTCTCTGCAGGTGGACACTGATGATAATAACACTTTCTGACCTTAATATTTGATATAATCTGATATAATGGTTCTGCTGGAAGTATTTTACATTTTATTTAAGTTATTTAAAAAATGTATTTTCCATCACACGGGAAGACAGACCCATGTGCAGATCAGCAGACACATTTAGTGAGTATGAAGATCACAAGGAAAAATGTACTGTTTTCTATTTAGTGCTAAACTATAAAAATACATCTTTATGAGATAAAATGTTCATGAATGGTACACCACACTTAAAATCATCAACTACTTTTCATTTTGACAACATCAACAATTCCTCATTTCAAATCCCACAATTTTTTTATTTAGAAATCAATATTGTGGCAAATTACTGCATTTTACCCTAGATAGTTCATAAAAATAATAATAATGTTGTACATAATGCTGCTGCTACCATCTCTTATGACCAAAAAGAGCTTCTGGAATTCAGAACAGCAATTACTCACCTTGAACTGGACGAAGATTTTCTCTTTAATGAGTCGGACGAGAGGAATTTACTCCAGAAACCCGAACAGGCCCTCATCCCCGTCATTCGCAGGAGAAAAAGACAGAAGAGGTATCACAGAAAGAGATCGGAGTGCATTGTCAGGATCTGCCGATGAGTGGCTAATCTGCCTTTGCCATACGTACTATTGGCCAACGTACAATCACTGAATAATAAATTGGACAAACTAAAACTACGTATATCCTACCAACGACACATTAAAAAACTGTGATATCTTATGCTTCACCAAGTCGTGGCTGAATGACGACATAAATAACATACAGCTGGTGGGTAATGCACTGTATCGGCAGGATTGAACAGCAGCCTCTGGTAAGACAAGGGGTGGTGGTCTATGAATATATGTAAACAACAGCTGGTGCACGATATCTAAGGAAGTCTCGAGTTTTGCTCGCCTGAGTTAGAGTATCTCATGATAAGCTGTAGACCAGACTATTTAACTAGAGAGTTTTCATCTGCATTTTTTGTAGCTGTCTGCATACCCCTACAGACCGATGCTGGCACTAAGATCACCCTCAATGAGCTGTATACTGCCATAAGCAAACAGGAAAACACTCATCCAGAGGCAGCGTTCCTAGTGGCCGGGGACCTTAATGCAGGGAAACTTAAATCCGTTTTACCTCATTTCTACCAGCATGTTAAATGTGCAACCAGAGGGAAAATAACTTTAGATCATCTTTACTCCACACACAGAGACGCGTACAAAGCTCTCCCTCTCCCTCCATTTGGCAAATCTGACCATAATTCTATCCTCCTGATTCCTCCTTACAAGCAACATGTGTATCTGAAATGCAGTCTGGAAGAAAACTAACAAATGTAGTTTTTTTTGTGTAATTCTCAATTAACACTAGAAATGCTAAAACAATAATTTTGACTGCTAATGAATAATAATAAAAAATACTTTGTTGTTAGAATCTTAATATCACAAACAGAATTGGAGTTATAACCAGTTATATGTGGACATTGCCCCTCCTTCTCCTGACAGTAGGGCCTGCATCACATTTGAGGTATGACCCAGATGCAGACAGAGTTGAAGACACAATTTTTTCCTGACAACAGGGGCAGGCAAACGACAGGTCAAGGAAGGCAGGGTTCAATAATCCATAGAAGATATAAAGGGTCCAGAATGGTGGGCAGTCTCAGGGTCAGGGCAGGCAGAACGGTCAAAACTGAGAAGGACTAAAAAACAGGAGCAGGAAAACAGGCAGGAGCAGGGAAACAAAAGCTGGTAGGGTTTGACGAACAAAATGAACTGGCAACAGACAAACAGAGAACACAGGTATAAATACACAGGGGATAATGGGGAAGATGGGTGACACCTGGAGGGGGGTGGAGACAATCACAAAGACAGGTGAAATAGATATAAATAAATAAACAAGTAGTCAAATCTTCGGGGCACGGGGCAGGCTACAGAAGACCAACCGCAGAGTGGCTAATAATTTGGGAGATGGGAAACGGGCCGATTAACTTTTTAGGGATAGGGGGCAGCATTTTCACTTTTGGATGAATTGGTGCCCAAATTGAACGGCCTCCTACTCTGTCCCAGATGATAATATATGCATATTATTATTACTATTGGATAGAAAACACTCTGAAGTTTCTAAAACTGTTTGAATTATGTCTGTGAGTATAACAGAACTCATATGGCAGGCAAACTTCCAAACAGGAAGTGAAAATTCTGAAAAGGGTCGATGTGAAAGTCATCGCCTATTCAAATCCCTGTAATTTATGGATCTGTTTGCACTTCATACGCCTTCCACTAGATGTCAACAGTCAGTAGAACGTGGAATGCAGCCTCTAGTGTGATGTGGGACCGGATGGGAGGTGTTTCAGTCACTAGTCTGGCAGATTGCCAGTTGCTGGTCACGCACGCTAGTCATGGAATGAGCATGTGTGCCATTACATTTACAGACATGAAGAAATGCTCCGGTTGGGAGGTTATTGGATATATATGATAACATCCTGAAGATTGATTCTCAACTAAGTTTGACCAGTTTATTTGACTTGTAATATAACTTTTAGAAGTTTTCGTCCGACGTTTGCTTTCACTTGCGCAAGTGTTTGGACACGTGTACTATACATACTAGCTAAAGTTGCTAATTCGACATAAGAAATGGACATTATCGAACAAAACAACGATTTATTGTGGAACTAGAATTCCTGGCACTGCATTCTGATGAAAGATCATCAAAGGTAAGGGAGTATTTATGATGTAATTTCGTATTTCTGTTGACTCCAACATGGAGGAGAAATGTTGTTTCTATCTGAGCGCCGTCTCAGATTATTGCATGGTGTGCTTTTTACTAAAGTTTTTTTAAAATCTGACACAGCGGTTGCATTAAGAACCAGTGTATCTTTAATTATATGTAAAACATGTATCTTTCATCAAAGTTTATGATGAGTATTTCTGTTATTTGACATGGTAATTACTCCGGATATTTTGGAGGCATTTCTGAACATGGCGCCAATGTAAACCGAGATTTGTGGATATAAATATGCACATTATCGAACAAAACATAAATGTATTGTGTAACATGATGTCATATGAGAGTCATCTGATGAAGATGTTCAAAGGTTAGTGATTCATTTTATCTGTCACGTTCGTTGTAGTGAGGAGACCAAAGCGCAGCATGATGTGAATACATATTTTAATAGAAGACGACTGAACACGAAGAACACTAAACAAACTAACAAAATAACAAAACGAACGTGAACGCTATAAACAATGAGTGCAGACATGCAACTTCACATAGACAATAACCCACAAACCAAACTGGAAAATGGCAACCTTAATAGGATCCCCAATCAGAGACAACGATAAACAGCTGCCTCTGATTGGGAACCAATCTAGGCCACCATAGACCCACATATGTCTAGACTAGACACACACACCTAGACATACAAAAAACCCTAGAGAAGACAAAAACACACATACCACCCTCGTCACACCCTGACCTAACCAACATAATAAAGAAAACAAAGAATACTAAGGTCAGGGCGTGACATCTATGATTGGTTCAGATTTGGTCCGGACTGGACCTCCCACTGGAAGAATTAGGTTAAGGTTATGAAAAAGGTTAGGGCTAGTGAAAATGCTCTCCTAACCTTCTACGAAAAGTCACTGTATCGTGGTGTCTTTTTAGGGCCAGTCTGGATTGCACCAAAAAGGATGGCCGGTCCAAATAGTGGGAAGTAGGTACCTTTAGTGGTAAGTAGCCTCAACAAGTAAAAAACTGGAGGGGGGTCTCACTCAGCCAACTTATTCAGTACTTTGAGAGTCACTTACAGGAATTTATATGTGCTTAATGTAAAGCAGCTGTTGATATTCTCCACCTCCCCTCTTTAAAGGGAGAATCCACACTGTATGACTTGCATAAATGCAAATGGTCATGTCTATGAATTAATAGCCAGGGCCCGGTTTCCCGATAGCGATGGAACACAAACTTACAAGTGCTTTAACAATGTATAATTTCCATAACGGCCGAAGAACTCACGTGTTTCCCAAAACACAAAGAACTTTCAATAAGGGACTGTACGTTGTTTATAATGAGGGATACCTGGAGAAAATCAAACTATCTGAAATGAAAATGCATGGCCCTCCCATCAGTAAAATATATTTTTACCTGATCCCTGAACGCTTGAAAAAAATAATGGTAACCGTCCCCTATACCCAAAATAATAATTAAAACATAAAGTGGATAGCAGAGAACATGCCTACCGTTTACCCTCACTCCTAGGACAGAGCAGGGCGGGGTTTCCTAAAAACATCATAGCATTGAGATCATCTTAATTCCATGGACACTAAATGGATGGAAGATTATCTTAGTGCTACAATGCTTTTGGGAAACCCAGCCCAGAGCCTTAGATACGCAGTTTTACTGTTCTTCGTTTACATGGCAAAGTAGCCAGAAGTTTGTGGATTCGCAGATCACCACGGACAAGGGTGAAAATACATCCATTATAATACAATAACTGCATGAATCTATCATCTTATTTGTGGTCCGATAAAAAATAGCCTTTTATGAACGAATTTCATGCAATTTACGTCATTTTACAGTGCCTTCGGAAGGTTTTCAGACCCCTTTTCCCACATTTTGAAATGTTACAGCCTTATTCTAAAATGTATTAAATAAAACAATTTCCTCAGCAATCTACACACAATACCCCATAATGACAAAGCAAAAACAGGTTTTTAGACATTTTTGCAAATGTATTAAAAACAAAAAACAGAAATACGTGATTTACATTAGTATTCAGACCCTTTGCTATGAGACTCGAAATTGAGCTCAGGTGCATCCTGTTTCCATTGATCATCCTTGAAATCTTTTTAATTGGAGTCCACCTGTGGTAAATTCAATTGATTGGACATGATTTGGAAGGGCATACACCTGTCTATATAAGGTCCCACAGTTGACAGTGCATTTCAACAGTGCAAAAACCAAGCCATGAGGTCAAAGGAATTGTCCGTAGAGCTCCAAGACAGGATAAATGTCGAGGCACAGGTTACCAAAACATTTCTGCAGCATTGAAGGTCTCCAAGAACACAGTGGCCTCCGTCATTCTTGAATGGAAGAAGTTTGGAACCACCAAGACTCTTCCTAGAGCTGGCCGCCCAGCCAAACTGAGCAATCGGGGGAGAAGGGCCTTGCTCAGGGAGGTGACCAAGAACCTGATGGTCACTCTCACAGAGCTCTATAGTTCCTCTGTGGAGATGGGAGAGCCTTCCAGAAGGACAACCATCTCTGTAGCACTCCACCAATTAGGCCTTTAATGGTAGAGTTGCCAGACGGAAGCCACTCCTCAGTAAAAGGTACATGACAGCCCACTTGAAACAACATTCTCTGGTCTGATGAAACCAAGATTGAAGTCTTTGGCCTGAATGTCAAGTGTCATGTCTGGAGGAAATCTGGCACCATTCCTACAGTGAAGCGTTGTGGTGGCAGCATCATGCTGTGGGGATGTTTTTCAGCGGCAAACCTGTTTTTGCTTTGTTATTATGGGGTATTGTGTGTAGGTTTTTGTGTCTCCCCCCCCCCCCCCCCCGATCTTATCAATTTTAGAATAAGGCTGTAACCTAACCAAAATTGTGAAAAAGTCAAAGGGTCTGAATACTTTCTGAAGGCACTATACATATAATAATAACATGGAGAAATATAGGCCTAGACTGTATATACATTAAATATGTATATATAAGCTATTGAGGGCTCAGAGATCATTTGTCATTTGGAATCCTATCAAAATGCTACCAAGATATTTTGTCTCAGCAGAGGCTTGGTTACCTGAGGATGGCGTGAGGAAAGATGTGCAGTAACAGAAAAAGCTGTGGAAAATGAGATTTAATTGTAATTGAGTAACCTAGATCTGAGATGATGCATTGGGGGAATACTAGGTGTTGGCACACAATCCGTCAGCACAGGTGAGTAGGAGAAGAGAGAAAAAAGAGAAGCAAGAGAAAAAAGAGAACAGGGAGAGCAGAGAACAGGAGGGGAAGAGATGGAGGGGAGATGAAATTAGGAAGAAATAAAGAGGGATAAAGATCGAGAGGGTAAGGGAGCCAGAGAGGTGAGAAGGGAGAGGAGAGGAGTAAGGAGTAGTGAAAGGAGAAACAGAGTCAGATAGGAGCCCTGAAGAATGAAAGACAGTTTCTTTGGCGCTCACCTTATTAATGTTTAACAAAACGCCAGGAACAGGCGAAGGATCGGCACCGAGCGTTCTTTCAACTCTCAGAGGCCACAAGGCAAGAAGAGAGACAGGGGAAAGCCATGCATAAAATATTTACAAAGGCGCAATAATTTTTTATATTTTCTGACATGGAACAAATGTGATTAAATTGTTTATTCATAACAGTATTGTTTATTGCTTCCAATCTCTCAGAATAGGCCGATTTTCAAGGAGACCCTACTGAGACAGGCAATTAGAGACTGGTTCTCTGTGAGAAGCCTCTTTGAAAGAGAGTCTTTTGTGGCTCTGTCTTTGCAAACCAACAGAAAGCACAGATATCTCTGGCTGATCTAAAGAGGACTCAGGGTGCTTAATTGCCTGACATGGAGACTTCATCAGGTGGAGAGAGAGAGAGAGAGAGAGAGAGAGAGAGAGAGAGAGAGAGAGAGAGAGAGAGAGAGAGAGAGAAAGAAAGAGGGAGAGGTAGGCCACAGCAAATGCCTGCTGGTAGTCTAAGGCACAAATAACAGTCAATTAGGAAGATAGTTATTGTTCACAGAAACAGGCCATTGTAACTCACCCTATGCCGCTATCAGTTGCATCATCCACTCTTTATCCTAGTGAACTATATTTTAGCCCAGCGTACTACTTCTCTCACAGATTCCAACTTAACACAGGGCATCAAAGTCAAAATACTTTACATGCTTACAGGCATTCTGAACTCATTGGTTCATAACACCGAAAGTCAGATAAAGGGAAAAGTGTGAAATCCAATTACAATAAACTCAAATTACAATCACATCAGAGCCAGCGGGAAGTTCAGTCCAGATAATTTAGACATTCCAAACTATCCACCGCATCCAGCCAATATCGACCTGTGTGGAAATCAACCCTTGGTCTCATCATTAGCACAGAGCCGGAGCACTCAATGAGTGCTATATAGGCTAGCCTGCTACCTAGCGTTACACCTAACAGGGTCTGTTTAAAAGCTGCTTTATTGTCTCTAATTCATTATCGCTGCCTCTCAGTCCGTCTAATGGTCTTTAACCAGATTAAGAACATTAGCTATGTCATTGTCTACAGTCTTACAGTAAGTAAAGACCATAGCAACAACGCTCCTCTGCTCTTTCCTCTGCCTCCTGTTTGTAGCGTTGAACCAGTTAGGATTGATCCCACTAAGTACAGAGGTGCTTATAGTACAGTAGTTTGAGTTGTTGCACATCTAACTGACTGATATCTATGCTTGCATATTTGGCACGAATAGTCACATACATTTATGATATCTGCTGATGTATAATGATTCGGTATAATGCTGAATGAACACAAACAATGGTCAAAAACAACCCAGTTAATTTGATATATTTGTATCTACCATAACAATTGATCACTGCAGCATGTCTGTCTGCCAGAATCACATGTTCAAAGACAATCTTTCAATTACAGCAAGATGTACTGAATTTGAAAAGCTTCCCCTTAAGAAAACAATCAAATCAGTTTCTAGGGGTCAAAAGACTATCTGACCAGCAGTGTTCAGGGACACAGTTCAATACCCCAGTGTTCAGAGACCTGGTTCAATACCCCAGTGTTCAGGGACATGGTTCAATACCCCAGTGTTCAGG
>NC_036846.1:4275848-4285413 GCF_002910315.2 Salvelinus sp. IW2-2015
CCAGTGTTCAGGGGCATTCTTCAATAACCCAGTGTTCAGCGACATGGTTTAACACCCAAGTGTTCAGGGACATGGTTCAATACCCCAGTGTTCAGCGACATGGTTTAACACCCAAGTGTTCAGGGACATGGTTCAATACCCCAGAGCTCAGGGACATGGTTCAATACCCCAGAGTTCAGGGACATGGTTCAATACCCAAGTGTTCAGGGACATGGTTCAATACCCCAGAGCTCAGGGACATGGTTCAATACCCCAGAGTTCAGGGACATGGTTCAATACCCCAGAGTTCAGGGACACGGTTCAATACCCCAGAGTTCAGGGACACGGTTCAATACCCCAGAGTTCCTTTAGTTCCCTGGTGATGATTCCCTGTTCGTGTCATTTAGAGAGCGAGAACCTGGCCTCTGCTCTTAATCCAGCGTGTAGGATGATGATCATGGGGCAAAATATATATTCCACACATCTAATCCCACTTGCAATGAGTAGCTGTGCGATCAGCCCAGATGAACTCCAGATAACGGGACTGCAAATTGGAAATGATACGCATCGTTAGCTAGCGGAACGTTTCATATCCACACTTCAGGAGCCGATCAAAGTAGGTTAATTGAAAATTTCGTTCCGTTTTTCTTTTCCCCCTGCTGTTCCACTGTAAAGCTGCTGTGGTGGCTGAAAAGATGTTAGATCTTCATGTATAGCATCAGCCTGTTGGCTATGTGTGACTGCAGAGTGATGAAAACCAGGCTGTAAGAAGTGTGACCACTACAGAGTGTTAGGTAGAGCTGCACAGGTTAGAACAGAGTGTTAGGTAGAGCTGTACAGGTTAGACAGTTTGTTAGGTAGAGCTGTACAGGTTAGAACAGAATGTCTCTATTGCTCTTTCACACACGCACTCACACACACTAAAGCCCATCATCGACACACACCATCACCACTCTCCTGTGATCTACACGCTCAAACATTACCCACTAAATTCCCTTAGCGATTTTATATGCAAATCATTCCTCTGTCACTTTCCCTTTATACAGCCATTCAATGAGACATCCTTTCCCACAATGCGATGCAGTCTCTCCTGTGAGATAAGGAACACCGATGCCTTGATGTAGGGCCTTGTGAATGCCTGTTGGAAAGGCGCCATTATTTACGTCCTTTAAAACCTTTTACTGCTGAGGGCTAAATCAGGGTCACACAGAGTGTTTCTTAGTAGTCTTAAACAAATCTACACCTCACACACATGGTAGAGCCGTATAGGTTATAGGTTTTGGGCATTTGGAGTTTGCATCCCAATGTTACACTTTTTATACATCACAAAAGACTGAAATATAACAAAACTGGTGGACATAATAACACCACATTTTAGGCACAAAAAAAAAAGTGAATTATGAAATTATGAAAAATATTAATAACATTCCACCCATGAGGCCCCTAGAGGGCGATTTGGTCATTTGACTGCAGGAAAGGGGTCTAGTGGAAGGAGATAGATAGTGAGAGCTGTGTCAAACGGCATTGTTGTGGTTGTAGAAGAAGAAGCAAAAGCCAGGGAGGGAGGCAAGGCACAGGTTGGGATGTGGTAGCCCTAGTTCAGACCTGGTATGGCACCGAACTAAAAAAGATGTCACTTTCTCTTTTGAAGAGCGTCGATAGAGTTCCGTCTGAAATCACACAGTGCACCTCGTTTAGTTTGGTAGCCTCTGCGGCTCTTTCGGTGCTGTGCAGGTTAAGCAGACCTCTGTTTCATGGTGTACGCCAGAGCAGTTCTTCCATTGTCGGGAGAAATGGTCATGTATATTAATGTACGTCAATTGCATGCAAATAAAGGTTGCTTGGCCACACCTACAAAGGAAGCACAATCATGGTTTCGGATTCACAGGTGGGCGCATTAGAACAGACCCAGGGTGTCAGATCTCCCCAAGGAGATGTGGGTGTGGAGTCAGGTGCAGGAGAAACAAGTTCCGAAGGAAAAGGGCGTTTTATTCAACAAGCTCAAAATAACAGGACACCGGACTACAACAGTAGCCAAAAAAACCCACTCAGACACAGTCCAGGGGAAAACCACCTGTTAAACATTAACTAAAGAAAACGCAACCCAAAACTAACTGACAGTCAAATGAAAACAATCCCGCACAAAAACCCAAAGGAAAGTCGAGATAAATACCCCCCCCCTAATTAACCAAAATGAAACCAGGTGAAACACAAAACAGACATAACCAAAAGACAAGGAAAAAGGATCGGTGGCAGCTAGTAGACCGGCGACGCCGACCGCCGACCGCTGCCCGAACAGGGAGAGGAGCCACCCATGGTGGAAGTCGTGACACAGGGTCTGTTTCTGTGGCGGCAGTAAAGCTAAGGCTTATGGTTAGTATAGTTTCTGGTGCTCTTTGAAACCAGAAACTGATGGTAAAAACATGACTTCTCAACACAGAAGTTAAAACATTCATAACCAATGGGCACAAACAACATCAACATAGGAATTGTTTTGCAATCTCGGGAGGAAATAAACCGTCTACGTTGCACAGTAATATCGCTATCGCTAACATATCTCATAGTTTATTTTAGGAAAGAGACTCTTTGTGATTCCTTAGTAAAATGAAGTTATTAAATCTGATCACGATACGTTAACCGAGACACATTAACCCGATCATATTCACTGTTTTAAACATTAACTTCCGCACTGCACAGGTGTGTGAATCGTCTCTCTTTGTCTTTTTAGTGCAATAAACTTTGTGATTTCTTTAACACAGAAGAGGTCTCTGTTATGCTTGAATTTGAACCAAAACCAACGAGGAAGTCTGCAGTGTTGAGAATAGTTGTATGAAACCAATCGGTACGTCAAGAAAAGCTCTCAACCATGGCAGCCCGCTCTTAATTTCTATTCAGCCATAAGTTTGACGTCTGAGCTGTGCGTTACTTCTTTCCGGCCTAGATTTGTACACACGCTGCATTTCAATTGCTCCCAGACAAGGCCTCATGCATTATTCACAACAGGAGGAATTACCGCTCCTCCAGTCTCCCTCTGTTTCCCCAGTAGCTCTCGCTCTCGGTCTGTCTCTCCCTCTCTAATAACAGCTTAGACACACACAGGCACATGCACGTACGTACACACAGGCAAACACCAAGGCGCAAGAGACACACACACACACACCACACACACACACACACACACACCACACACACCACACCACAACACCACACACACACACACACACACACACACACACACACACACACACACACACACATACAAGCATGCACACACATAAACAGGCGCATGACACACACATGCATGCATGCTCGCACGATAAAACACACACAGTCAGCCCTCGCAGTTCATTATTTTCAAGAAATTTAACCGAATCTCACAGTGTGTGTGTGTTGTGTGTGTGTGTGTGGTGTGTGTGTGTGTTGTGTGTGTGTGTGTGTGTGTGTGTGTGTGTGTGTGTGTGTGTGTGTGTGTGTGTGTGTGTGTGTGTGTGGTGTGGTGTGTGTGTGTGTGTGTTCTGTGTGCGTGTGTGGGTGTTGATGTGTGCGTACATGCGTGTGTGTTTTCCCCCTTCTTTCTTCCGAAACTTGCTAAACTCAAATAGGCTGCTGATGAAAGATAGCGGAGTTCAATAGCTCTTGAAGTTATTCATATTCTCCTTGTTTTAATTTCGTTGCATCAGCCACCAATTACAGGGCTACACATCGTGCCAAAATGACAACATTCAAAGGACATTAAAGTTCTTCAATAAGGACACAGCGCACACTTGTGTCTCTACTCTGCTTTAAAGCAGCGATACACAGTACGCCTCTGCATATATTAGTCATATTCTGTATGTTCACAGCAATGTAAACACACAGAGACAGATGATCAAGTGGCACATTTGAGAACACTAGCGAGCGAGAGGTGGGTAGGGAGGGGTCGTGGCAGGGACAATGATTCTACCTATTTAGGAACCTCACATGGTAATGAGTACCTGCCAGTAAACACAATCACTACTGCTAGTTCTCTCACTCTCCAACACTCATAGAACAGCTTCCAGGTGTATAGCTAAAAAAAAGAAGACCGTCAACAGTGAATCCACTTAAATCCTCTGCTAACTTACTCATGCAAATGCAAAAGAAACTGGGAGAAACTACCCCAGTAAGGACATGTCACAGCTTCACAAAGCCGGGAGATGTTGTTAATTATGGCTATGAACCAACAACCCCAACCCATGCACACACACATGCTCGTGCACACACTCACACACACACACACACAAATGACCAAATCACTGACCCGCCAGGCACTGTCAGAAAGATGAGGGACACTGACCAGTCCTGTCTCTCAGCATTGTTTACAGTGTAACACCAACAAATGTTTTTGGGGCGATGCTCTGTGCTCTCTCTTTCCTCTCTTTCCCCCTCTTTCACTCTTCCCTTCTCATTCCCTCTCTCCTCCTCTCTAACCCCCCTTCTCCCACTATCTTTCTCTCCCTACCCCTCAATCCTCTTTTAGCGGTTGAGACATGTTTGTTCTTCTAAACGCCCCCGAGGTGGACGGTCCCAGTGACATTTAGATGAAAGCGTTAGTCTTGCAAAGCGTCAAGATGCTAAATGTGCTCTGTTCCTCAGACACAGACAGCATCGGACATCCTCCCCCATGCTCACAGCCAGCACCCAGCCAGCCAGCACCACTTCATTGCTACACCAGGTCTAAACTACAGCCAGCACCCCTTCACTGCCATCCCGGGTCTAGACTACAGCCTATATCGTACAGTGGCCCACAGTTGAATATATATCTACAGTGGCCCACAGTTGCATATATATCTGCAGTGGCCCACAGTTAAATATATATCTACAGTGGCCACAGTTGAATATATATCTAAGTGGCCACAGTTGATATAATCTACAGTGGCCCACAGTTGAATATACACTGCTCAAAACAATAAAGGGAACACTTAAACAACACAATGTAACTCCAAGTCAATCACACTTTTGTGAAATCAAACTGTCCACTTAGGAAGTGTCATGACGTTGGCCTGGGAGTAGGTTTAACCAGTCATAAATACCTCTTTCCCCCTTTTCCCCTCTCCCCACTATAACTGATGTGACATAAGAAAACCCCTTGGTTAACATAGAGATTCTGGGACATCAGAAGTGGGGGAAATGAACTATATTCTGGTAATCCGACCAACTGAACATATGCGGTGGTACTTAAGGTATATTATGTCAGTTCGGTTGCCCTCTGACACATTCTCATCAATGATAGAATGACAAAACTCTACTGTGGAAAGTCTAAACATCAGAGGTATCGGATTCACATGGAATTGTTGTTTAATTGAAATGTTTGAATATGATATTATTTGTGAAGAGGTGAAATGTAATTTTAGCTTCCAAATGAGAGATCTGTGCTTTCATAAATTTGGCTTCTGCTCAACCAGGGGCCCGCCCCTGTGAAGAGACATGGGTAATAGACTTTTCAGACACACCCCTCTCCCTCACTATATAAAGCCATTGACAAGAATATAACTTCCTGTTCCGGGTACACCAGGATGACGGTCCTGTGTCAGAATGGTTCAGATAATAGCTACAGAACTAAGCCAACATCAGTATGGACTTTGATTGTGAATGGTATGAACTTTGAACTCGTATTCACTACAGAAGTGATATCTCTACACGTTGAGTTAGCAACAGCGAAACGCAGGTTAGGAAGGACAGTCCGAGTATCCCGTCTACTATACACAACGTTACTCCAAAGTATCCCGTGACAACCAGAGACATTCTCCAAAGGACAGAGGACTCAGGTTGGCGATACGGCCTTCCATCTACCACCAACCTACTGAAGCGCAGCTCAGAGTAAATATGTATTGCATTTTCCTTTTCAAATGGGGCGGTAATTTAGAATGCCATCAGATACTGTATTTACGATAGCACAGCTCGCCTATGTTCCAGTCTCCCGCTCTTTCACTAAGGCTCAGCCCCTTCCCTTTGTGTAACAAGCTGTCATATCTATTCCGCCGCTAGGGACGTTTTTCTGTATGACGTACTTTGTGATCAAGTTATGATTTAATTGTATATGTGTGATTCTGTGTGATTAGTTAGGTATTTAGTAAATAAATAATTAAACCAATTTTGTATTGCTGATTCAAGTTGTTAGCCAGGATTCTTGCAGATAACAAAGGATTTACAACTCTCAGATGAGACTGAATAAAATGACGATTAATGTGACTGCTATTTAGTAAAATATTACTAAATTTTAAGAGTTTATTCGGAAGATAACAGCTCTATAAATATTATTTTGTGGTGTCCCTCTCTAGTTAATTAATATTTACATGATTAGTTCAATCAGGTAATATTAATTACGGAGAAATTATTTTATAGAATAGCATGTCATAGCAATTAATCTGGCATAGTCAAAGACACGACAGAAGCAACACTGATTGACAATAAATTTCACATGCTGTTGTGCAAATGGAATAGACAAAAGGTGGAAATTATAGGCAATTAGCAAGACCACCCCAATAAAGGAGTGGTTCTGCAGGTGGTGACCACAGACCACTTCTCAGTTCTATGCTTCCTGGCTGATGTTTTGGTCACTTTTGAATGCTGGCGGTGCTTTCACTCTAGTGGTAGCATGAGACGGAGTCTACAACCCACACAAGTGGCTCAGGTAGTGCAGCTCATCCAGGATGGCACATCAATGCGAGCTGTGGCAAGAAGGTTTGCTGTGTCTGTCAGCGTAGTGTCCAGAGCATGAAGGCGCTACCAGGAGACAGGCCAGTACATCAAGAACGTGGAGGAGGCCGTAGGAGGTCAACAACCCAGCAGCAGGACCGCTACCTCGCCTTTGTGCAAGGAGGAGCAGGTGGAGCACTGCCAGAGCCCTGCAAAATTACCTCCAGCAGGCCACAAATGTGCATGTGTCTGCTCAAACGGTCAGAAACAGACTCCATGAGGGTGGTATGAGGGCCCGACGTCCACAGGTGGGGGTTGTGCTTACAGCCCAACACCGTGCAGGACGTTTGGCATTTGCCAGAGAACACCAAGATTGGCAAATTCGCCACTGGCGCCTGTGCTCTTCACAGATGAAAGCAGGTTCACACTGAGCACATGAGCACATGTGACAGACGTGACAGAGTCTGGAGACGCCGTGGAGAACGTTTCTGCTGCTGCAACATCCTCCAGCATGACCGGTTTGGCGGTGGGTCAGTCATGGTGTGGGGTGGCATTTCTTTGGGGGGCCGCACAGCCCTCCATGTGCTCGCCAGAGGTAGCTGACTGCCATTAGGTACTAAGATGAGATCCTCAGACCCCTTGTGAGACCATATGCTGGTGCAGTTGGCCTGGGTTCCTCCTAATGCAAGACAATGCTAGACCTCATGTGGCTGAGTGTGTCAGCAGTTCCTGCAAGAGGAAGGCATTGATGCTATGGACTGGCCCGCCCGTTCCCAGACCTGAATCCAATTGAGCACATCTGGGACATCATGTCTCGCTCCATCCACCAAAGCCACGTTGCACCACAGACTGTCCAGGAGTTGGCGGATGCTTTAGTCCAGGTCTGGGAGGAGATCCTCAGGAGAACACACACTACTGAGCCTCATTTAGACTTGTTTTAAGGACATTACATCAAAGTTGGATCAGCCTGTAGTGTGGTTTTCCAATTTAATTTTGAGTGTGACTCCAAATCCAGACCTCCATGGGTTGATAAATTTGATTTCCATTGACATTTTTGTGTGATTTTGTTGTCAGCACATTCAACTATGTAAAGAAAAAAGTATTGAATAAGAATATTTCATTCATTCAGATCTAGGATGTGTTATTTTAGTGTTCCCTTTATTTTTTTGAGCAGTGTATATCTACAGTGGCACAGTTGAATATATATCTACAGTGGCCACAGTTGAATATATAACTACAGTGGCCCAGAGTTGAATATATATCTACAGTGGCCACAGTTGAATATATATCTACAGTGGCCCACAGTTGCATATATATCTACAGTGGCCCAGTTGAATATATATCTACAGTGGCCCACATTCGCATATATATCTACAGTGGCCCACAGTTGAATATATAACTACAGTGGCCCAGAGTTGAATATATACAGTGGGGAGAACAAGTATTTGATACACTGCCGATTTTGCAGGTTTTCCTACTTACAAAGCATGTAGATGTCTGTAATTTTTATCATAGGTACACTTCAACTGTGAGAGACGGAATGTAAACAAAAATCCAGAAAATCACATTGTATGATTTTAAGTAATTAATTTGCATTTTATTGCATGACATAAGTATTTGATCACCTACCAACCAGTAAGAATTCCGGCTCTCACAGACCTGTTAGTTTTCTTTAAGAAGCCTCCTGTTCTCCACTCATTACCTGTATTAACTGCACCTGTTTGAACTCGTTACCTGTATAAAAGACACCTGTCCACACACTCAATCCAACAGACTCCAACCTCTCCACAATGGCCAAGACCAGAGAGCTGTGTAAGGACATCAGGGATACAATTGTAGACCTGCACAAGGCTGGGATGTGCTACAGGACAATAGGCAAGCAGCTTGGTGAGAAGGCAACAACTGTTGGCGCAATTATTAGAAAATGGAAGAAGTTCAAGATGACGGTCAATCACCCTCGGTCTGGGGCTCCATGCAAGATCTCACCTCGTGGGGCATCAATGATCATGAGGAAGGTGAGGGATGAGCCAGAACTACACGGCAGGACCTGGTCAATGACCTGAGAGAGCTGGGACCACAGTCTCAAAGAATTCATTAGTAACACACTACGCCGTCATGGATTAAAATCCTGCAGCGCACGCAAGGTCCCCCTGCTCAAGCCAGCGCATGTCCAGGCCCGTCTGAAGTTTGCCAATGACTATCTGGATGATCCAGAGGAGGATGGGGAAGGTCATGTGGTCTGATGAGACAAAAATAGAGCTTTTTGGTCTAAACTCCACTCGCCGTGTTTGGAGGAAGAAGAAGGATGAGTACAACCCCAAGAACACCATCCCAACCGTGAAGCATGGAGGTGGAAACATCATTCTTTGGGGATGCTTTTCTGCAAAGGGGACAGGACGACTGCACCGTATTGAGGGGAGGATGGATGGGCCATGTATCGCGAGATCTTGGCCAACAACCTCCTTCCCTCAGTAAGAGCATTGAAGATGGGTCGTGGTGGGTCTCCAGCATGACAACGACCCGAAACACACAGCCAGGCAACTAAGGAGTGGCTCCGTAAGAAGCATCTCAAGGTCCTGGAGTGGCCTAGCAGTCTCAGACCTGAACCAATAGAAAATCTTTGAGGGAGCTGAAAGTCCGTATTGCCCAGCGACAGCCCAAACCTGAAGGATCTGGAGAAGGTCTGTATAGAGGAGTGGCCAAAATCCTGCTGCAGTGTGTGCAAACCTGGTCAAGACTACAGAAACGTATGATCTCTGTAATTGCAAACAAAGGTTTGTGTACCAAATATTAAGTTCTGCTTTTCTGATGTATCAAATACTTATGTCATGCAATAAAATGCAAATTCATTACTTATTAAAAATCATACAATGTGATTTTCTGGATTTTTGTTTTAGATTCCGTCTCTCACAGTTGAAGTGTACCTATG
>NC_036846.1:4285438-4318470 GCF_002910315.2 Salvelinus sp. IW2-2015
AGCACCCCTTCACTGCCACACCAGGTCTAGACTACAGCCCTGCACCCCTTCACTGCTACACCAGGTCTAGACTACAGCCTGCACCCCTTCACCGCCATCCCGGGTCTAGACTACAGCCAGCACCCTTCACTGCCACACCCACCAGGTCTAGACTACAGCCCAGCACCCCTTCACTGCCACACCAGGTCTAGACTACAGCCTGCACCCCTTTACTGCCACACCAGGTCTAGACTACAGCCTGCACCCCTTTACTGCCACACCAAGTCTAGACTACCAGCCTGCACCACTTTACTGTCCACACCAGGTCTAGACTACAGCCTGCACCCTTACTGCCACTCCAGGTCTAGACTACAGCCGCCACCCTTTACTGCCACACCAGGTCTAGACTACAGCCTGCACCCCTTCACTGCCACACCAGTCTAGACTACAGCCTGTACCCCTTCACTGCTACACCAGGTCTAGACTACAGCCTGCTCCCCTTCACTGCCACACCAGGTCAGATAACAGCCGCACCCCTTACTGCTACACCAGTCTAGACTACAGCCTGCACCCCTTTACTGCCACACCAGGTCTAGACTACAGCCTGCCACCCCTTTACTGCCACACCAGGTCTAGACTACAGCCTGCACCCCTTTACTTGCCCACACCAGGTCTAGACTACAGCCTGCACCCCTTTACTGCCACACCAGGTCAGACTACAGCCTGCACCACTTTACTGCCACACCAGGTCTAAACTACAGCCGCACCCCTTTACTGCCACACCAGGTCTAACTACAGCCTGCACCCCTTTACTGCCACACCAGGTTCTAGACTACAGCCGCACCCTTTACTGCCACACCAGGTCTAGACTACAGCCTGCAGCCCTTTACTGCCACACCAGGTCTAGACTACAGCCTGCACCCCCTCACTGCCACACCAGCGTCTAGACACAGCCTGTACCCCTTCACTGCTACACCAAGTCTAGACTACAGCTGCTCCCCTTCACTGCCACACCAGGTCTAGACTACAGCCCACCCCTTTACAGCCACACCAGGTCTACTCTACAGCCTGCACCCCTTTACTGCCACACCAGGTCTAGACTACAGCTTGCACCCCTTTACTGCCACACCAGGTCTAGACTACAGCCTGCACCCCTTTACTGCCACACCAGGTCTAGACTACAGCCTGCACCCCTTCACTGCCACACCAGGTCTAACTACAGCCTGTACCCCTTCACTGCTACACCAGGTCTAGACTACAGCCTGCCACCCCTTTACTGCCACACCAGGTCTAGACTACAGCCTGCACCACTTTACTGCCACACCAGGTCTAGACTACAGCCGCACCCCTTTACTGCCACACCAGATCTAGACTACAGCCAGCCAGCCCTTTACTGCCACACCAGGTCTAGACTACAGCCTGCACCCCTTTACTGCCACACCAGGTCTAGACTACAGCCGCACCCCTTTACTGCCACACCAGTCAGACTACAGCCTTCACCCCTTACTGCCACACCAGTCTAGACTACAGCTTGCACCCCTTTACTGCCACACCAGGTCTAGACTACAGCCTGCACCCCTTTACTGCCTGCACCCCCCACAACCAGGTCTGGTGAATACATCTTTGAAATATCTATAGCTGTTTCAGTCTAATGTCAGATTTGAATACAATTGTGGGCCACTGAATATATATCTACAGTGCCACAGTTGAATATATATCTACAGTGGCCACAGTTGAATATATATCTACAGTGGCCCACAGTTGCATATATATCTGCAGTGGCCCACAGTATTAAATATATATCTACAGTGGCCACAGTTGAATATATATCTACAGTGCCCACAGTGAATATATATCTACAGTGGCCCACAGTTGAATATACACTGCTCAAAACAATAAAGGGAACACTTAAACAACACAATGTAACTCCAAGTCAATCACACTTTTGTGAAATCAAACTGTCCACTTAGGAAGTGTCATGACGTTGGCCTGGGAGTAGGTTTTACACAGTCATAAATACCTCTTTCCCCCTTTTCCCCCTCTCCCCACTATAACTGATGTGACATAAGAAAACCCCTTGGTTAACATAGAGATTCTGGGAACATCAGAAGTGGGGGAAATGAACTATATTCTGGTAATCCGACCAACTGAACATATGCGGTGGTACTTAAGGTATATTATGTCAGTTCGGTTGCCCTCTGACACATTCTCATCAATGATAGAATGACATAAACTCTACTGTGGAAAGTCTAAACATCAGAGGTATCGGATTCACATGGAATTGTTGTTTAATTGAAATGTTTGAATATGATATTATTTTTGAAGAGGTGAAATGTAATTTTAGCTCCAAATGAGAGATCTGTGCTTTCATAAATTTGGCTTCTGCTCAACCAGGGCCCGCCCCTGTGAAGAGACATGGGTAATAGACTTTTCAGACACACCCCTCTCCCTCCACTATATAAAGCCATTGACAAGAATATAACTTCCTGTTCCGGGTACACCAGGATGACGGTCCTGTGTCAGACTCTCCTCCCTATGATAAAAATTACAGACCTCTATATGCTTTGTAAGTAGGAAAACCTGCAAAATCGGCAGTGTATCAAATACTTGTTCTCCCCACTGTATCTACAGTGGCCCACATTCGCATATATATCTACAGTGGCCCACAGTTGACTATATAACTACAGTGGCCTACAGTTGAATATATAACTACAGTGGCCCACAGTTGAATATATATCTACAGTGGCCCACAGTTGAATATATATCTACAGTGGCCCACAGTTGAATATATATCTACAGTGGCCCACAGTTGAATATATATCTACAGTGGCACACATTTGCATATATAACGACAGTGACCCACAGTGGCTTATATAACTACATTGACCCACAGTAACCTATAAAACTACAGTGACCCACAGTGGCCTATATACAGTGCATTCAGAAAGTATTCAGACCTCTTCTCTTTTTCCACATTATGTTACGTTACAGCCTTATTCTAAAATCTATTAAATAAATACAAATCCTCATCAATCTACACACAATAAACCATAATGACAAAGTGAAAACAGGTTATTAGACATTTTTGCACATTTGCTTAAATATAAAACACGGAAATACCTGATTTAAGTATTCATACCCTTTGCTATGAAACTCGAAATTGAGCTCAGGTGCATCCTGTTTCCATTGAGCTTCCTTGAGATGTTTCTACAACTTGATTGGAGTCCACCTGTGGTAAATTCAATTGATTAGATATGATTTGGAAAGGCACACACCTGTCTATATAAGATTCCACAGTTGACAGTGCATGTCAAAAGTGCAAAAACCAAGCCATGAGGTCGAAGGAATTAATCCATAGAGCTCCGAGACAGGATTGTGTCAAGGCACAGATCTGAGGAAGGGTACCAACACATTTCTGCAGCATTGAAGGTCCCCAAGAACATAGTGGCCTCCATCATTCTTAATGGAAGAAGTTTGGAACCACCAAGACTCTRCCTAGAGCTGGCCGCCCYGCCAAACTGAGCAATCGGGGGAGAAGGGCCTTGGTCAGGGAGGTGACCAAGAAGATAATGGTCACTCTCACAGAGCTCCAGAGTTCCTCTGTGGAGATGGGAGAACCTTCCAGAAGGACAACCATTGGAATACATATGTAAATGTTATATATCGGTTTTTATTTTTCATAAATGTGCAAAAATGTCATTATGGGATATTGTATGTCGATTGAAGAGTTTAAAACATGCATTCCATTTTAAAATAAGGCTGTAACATAACTTTTTAGGGATAGGGGGCAGCATTTTCACTTTGGATGAATTGCGTGCCCATAGTGAACTGCCTCCTACTCTGTCCCAGATGCTAATATATGCATATTATTACTTTTGGATAGAAAACCCTCTGAAGTTTCTAAAACTGTTTGAATTATGTCTGTGAGTATAACAGAACTCATATGGCAGGCAAACTTCCAAACAGGAAGTGGAAATTCTGAGGCTGGTGTTTTTTCTACTCATTGTCTATTCAAATCCCAGGAAGATATGGATTTGTTTGCACTTCCTATGCCTTCCACTAGATGTCAACAGTCGGTAGAACATTGAATGAAGTGTATACTGTGATGTGGGACCGGATGGGAGGTGTTTCAGTCAGTGGTCTGGCAGATTGCCAGTTCCTGGTCATGCGCATTTCTCATGATATCGCCTTGCGTTCCATAACTTTTACAGACATGAAGGAATGCTCCGGTTGGAACGTTATTGGATATATATGATAACAACATACTGAAGATTGATTATCTACTTAGTTTGACAAGTTTATTCAACCTGTGATATAACTTTTTGAAGTTTTCGTCCGACGTTATGCATGAGTTGCACGATCGTTTGGATATGTGTACTGAACGCGCTAGCAAAAGTAGCTATTTGGACATAAATAATTTACATTATCGAACAAAACAACTATTTATTGTCGAACTAGGATTCCTCGGAATGCATTCTGATGAAGATAATCAAAGGTAATGGAATATTTATGATGTAATTTCGTATTTCTGTTGACTCCAACATGTCGGAGAATTGTTATTTATATTTGAGCGCCGTCTCAGATTATTGCAGGTTGTGCTTTTTCCGTAAAGTTTTTTTTAAATCTGACACAGCGGTTGCATTAAGAACAAGTGTATCTTTAATTATATGTAAAACATGTATCTTTCATCAAAGTGTATGATGAGTATTTCTGTTATTTGACGTGGCCCTCTGCAATTTCTCCGGATATTTTGGAGGCATTTCTGAACATGGCGCCAATGTAAACTAAGATTTTTGGATATAAATATGCACATTATCGAACAAAAAATACATGTATTGTGTAACATGATGTCCTATGAGTGTCATCTGATGAAGATCATCAAAGGTTAGTGATTAATTTTATCTCTATTTCTGTTTTTGTGACTCCTATCTTTGGCTGGGAAAATGGCTGTGTGTTTTTTGAACTTGGTGGTGATCTAACATAATCGTATGTTGTGTTTTCGCTGTAAAGCATTTTTTAAATTGGACACGATGGGTAGATTAACAAGATGTTTATCTTTCATTTGCTGTATTGGACTTGTTAATGTGTGAAAGTTAAATATTTCAACAAAAAAAAAATTGAATTTCCCGCGCTGCCGCGCAGCGGAATGTTGTGGGTGGGTTCCGCTAGCGGAACGTGTGTCCTAGAAAGGATAACAACATTTGGAAAAAGTCAAGGGGTCTGAATATTTTCGGGATGCACTGTAACTACTGTTATCCACAGTGGCCTATATATACAGTAACCCACAGTAGCCTATATAACTTCAGTTATCCACAGTGGCCTATATATACAGTAGCCCACAGTAGCCTATATAACTACAGTTACCCACGGTAGCCTATATAACTACAGTGACCCATGGTAGCCTATATAACGACAGTATTCCACATTAGCCTACATAACTACAGTGACGCACAGTAGCCTATATAACTACAGTTACCCACGGTAGCCTATATAACGACAGTAGCCCACAGTAGCCTACATAACTACAGTGACACAGAATAGACTATATAACTATGATAATACAGTAGTTACTATAGAGAGTCTTTTCATCAAGTCCAGACTTAATGACAAGCAACGCCTATACCACCACAAGAGACAACTTAAATGCTTACACAGACAGAAAGAGAGCGAGAGACTGATAGAGGGTGAGATAGGGCGGCAGAGAAAGGGAGAAAGAGGGGGAGAGAGAGAAAGACGAGGGAAGTAAAGTACGAAGATCAAACAGAAATAGCATGGTGGTTCTGATGTGCCTGGAGGAATAGCATACGCACTATAACAGCAACTTCCTTTCAAAGAGCTCACATGTGAAACATCACACGTGAGTGTGTGTGTGTGCGTATTTGTGTGTGTGTGTGTGTTGGGTCTGTAAGTAGAAAAGAGAGCAGAAAAGGCACAGTCTTAACAGCAGTCTGTACTCTTGAAAATATCCGGACATTCCAGGGATGCCAGTGATATGATGCCACCCTTTAAGATTATGTAGCTACAGCAGTTGTACAACCAAGACCTAAAGCCCACCCGTTCTCCCCACCCCTTCTCTAAAGTATTTTTCCTGTTAAGCATTTGACAGCCTTTCTGAGGATATATACCATATATACAAAAGTATGTGGACACCCCTTCAAATGAATGGATCTGGCTTTTTCAGTCACACCCGTTGCTGACAGGTGTATAAAATCTAGCACACAGCCATGCAATCTCAATAGACAAACACTGGCAGTAGAATGGCTTTACTGAAGAGCTCAGTGACTTTCGACGTGTCACCGTCATAGAATGCCATCTTTCAAATAAGTCAGTTTGTCAAATTTCTGCCTTGCTTGAGCTGCCCCGGTCAACTGTAAGTGCTGTTATTGTGGAGTGGAAACATCTAGGAGCAACAACAGCTCAGCCGCGAAGTGGTAGGCCACACAAGATCACAGAACGGAACCGCCGAGTGCTGAAGCGCATAGCTTATAAAAATAGTTTCTCCCCGGTTGCAACACTCACTACAGAGCTCTTAACTGCCTCTGGAAGCAACGTCAGCACAAGAACTGTTCGTTGGGAGCTTCATGAAATGGGTTTCCATGGCCGAGCAGCCACACACAAACCTAAGATCACCATGCACAATGTCAAGCGTCAGCTGTAGTGGTGTAAAGCTCACCGCCATAGTACTCGGTGGCAGTGAAAACGCGTTCTCGAGAGTGATGAGTCACGCTTCACCGTCTGGCAGTCCGATCGAATCTGGATTTGGCGGATGCCAGGAGAACGCAACCTGCCCGACCGCATTGTGCCAACTGTAAAGTTTGGTTGATGAGAAATAATGGTCTGTGGCTGTTTTTCATTGTTCATGCTCGGCCCCTTTGTTCCAGTGAAGGGAAATCTTAACGCTACAGCATACAATGACATTCTGTGCTTCCAACTTTGTGGCAACAGTTTGGGGAAGGCCCTTTCCTGTTCCTGTTTGTGCACGGGGCATGACAATGCCCCGTGCACAAAGCAAAGTCCATACAGAAATAGTTTGTTGAGATTGGTGTGGAAGAACTTGACTGGCACGCACAGGAGCTCTGACATCAACCCCATCGAACACCTTTGGGATAAATTAGAATGCCGACTGCGAGCCAGGCCTAATCGCCCAACATCAGTGCCCGACCTCACTAATGCTCTTATGGCTGAATGGAAGCAAGTCCCTGCAGCAATGTTCCAACATCTAGTGGAAAACCTTCCCAGAAGAGTGGAGGCTGTTATAGCAGCAAAGGGGGAACCAACTCCATATTCATGCACTTGATTTTGGAATGAGATGTTCGACGAGCAGGTGTCCACATACTTTTGGTCATGTAGTGTACATTCAGAGAATCGTATGACTGTACATTCTCCTCATCCCTCTCTGAAGTACATTAACTTACAGCAGAACAGAGAGAACCCATAACAGGATTCTTTATTGGAATGCTTTTTATTGAATCACACTCTCCGAAGTTCGGTGCCAGACTTCTAACAGTGACGGAAACACATTAGGATATCGCTTAACAGCAGGAAAAATATTTCCCCACCTGAGTTACGGCTCTAGTGTGTGTTTGTGTTTGTGTGTGTGTGTGTGTGTCAGTGTGTGTGTTGTGTATTTCCACAGGCTGAGTTAGAGCTGGAAATGAGGGACAGATGAGGCCTTGTCATAAGTGAATATTTATCCATGGACATAAGCTCGTTGGCAGCAGATCACCACACACACGTTATTCGATTTTCCTCTTTCATGCTTCTAGACATGAACGATGCAGAACTCACTGACAACACCAGCAGAGGTTCTACAGTGAACTGCTATTCTCCCTCTCCCTCCCTCTCTCGTTGTCACTCTCTTTCTCGTGTTTATCTCGCTTTCGCTCACTCTCTCTTTATCGCTCTCTTTCTCTTGTTTCTGTCAATCGTTCTAGCCTGCTTTCAAAACGAACCCAAAGTCCTTTAAAGCAGTTTTAGCCTAAAACTGAGTGGACATTCCTTTGTTTTAAATACCTGTATTGACTGAAATCTGCACTCACTGTTTAGGGTTCGTGAAGCATTTATAGACTGTGATAAGCTGTCATGAGGGATTGCATGATACACTATATCAATAAGCCATTGTCTAGATATTTTATTGTCATTTGTCATTTTGTCATTTTAGTGGCAGTAGCAATGAACCACGTAACATTGTGGCATTGAACGCTCCACAAATCATGACTATTTTGTTCATTAGGTTTCATTCTGTATGTACCTCTTAACTTCACTAGGGTATGGAGCAGCATTCGGAATTTTGGATGAAAAGTGTGCTCAAATTAAACTGCCTGCTTCTCAGGCCCAGAAGCTAGGATATGCATATAATTGGTAGATTTGGACAGAAAACACTCTAAAGTTTCCAAAACTGTTAACTTCTTGCAACTATAGGGGGTGCTGTTCCGCATTAGCATATTTGTGTCTCCAAATTAAACTGCCTCGTGCTAAATTCTTGATCGTACAATATGCAATATTATTTGTTATTTGGAAGTGAATTGGATAGAAAAACCTTAGTTTCTATAGAAGTTGAATTTTGTCTCTGAGTGGTACAGAACAATTTTACAGCACTTTTCATGACAGGGTTCAATTTCAGAAATTTTTACCTCTGATCTGGGGTCTGTTTTTAAGGCGACAGTGAATGCTATGAAGAACCGACACTGCCTACGTCTTCCTCTGGGTGTCTGTACGTCATCAGCGTTTTCAATGAAATCGATGGGACGTTCACAGCCATTATAAAGACGAAAATGTCAGAGACGCCCCCTTCTCATTGTGCGCCTGAAGCGAAAGGACATCGGACCTGCCTCGTTCCAAATCGTTTTCTACCAGCAATATTTCTCCGGTCATGTTTCAGTCGTTATAGTTGTTAAAAACATCATAATGTATTTAATTTTGAACCGTTTTATAGCAAATTATATCCGTTTAGTGCGATTTTGAGGAATTTCTTTGTGTGCATCTGAAAGTTTGGACACGTTTTGGGGGTGTCGTCGTTGGTGGTTGGCGACTTCGAAGGACAGAGGACATCTATCACGCAAAAAAACGTTTATAACATAGAAAGGATACATTGCCAAGAATCTGATGGAAGAACAGCTCAAAGTAAGCAATAATTTAATATGATAAATCGTGTTTCTGTCGAAATATTTTATAACGCAATTTCGCCTTTTGTTTGGTATAGCTTCACTTGGCCAACCCTGTATTGAAAGTAAGGATAATTTAAAATGTAAATCCGCGGTTGCATTAGAACTAATTGTCTTTCGATTGCTGTCAACCTGTATTTTTTAGTCAAGTATATGATTAGCTTTCAATTAAACTAGATCACTCTGATAGATGACGTCAGACTAATTGAGGCTTGATTTCCTAGTATTTTTATTTGTGTAACCACGGTTTTGTATGGCTAAAATATGCACCTTTTCGAACAAACTGTATATATGTATATTTGTAAAATGATGTTACAGGAGTGTCATCGAAGAATTCTGAGAAGGTTAGTGAAAAAATTAATATATTTTGGCGTGATTACGTTATAGCGCTCTTTGGCTGGAATCGATGCTCTGTAACGTTTGCACATGTGGTATGCTAACTTATCGATATTATTGTGTTTTCGCTGAAAAAACGCTTAGAAAATCTGAAGATATGGTCTGAATCACAAGAACTGGGTTCCTTTCCATTATGTTGTCTATTTTTATGAAATGTTTATGATGGTAAATTGGTCATAACACGTTGCTCTAGTCTAGTAATTCTAGTCGATTTGGGATTGGTGGGTGCAATTGTAAACTGTGATTTTCTACCTGAAGAATATACTGCACTTTTTTCTAACAAAACTATCCTATACCGATGAATATTATCAGACTGTCATCTGACAGAGGTTTTTCTGGTAAGTGATCAAATATCTTAGTTTGAGCCGAATTTGTGATAGCACCTGAAGGAGTCAGAAACTGATGGAGTCTGAATAAGTTGGTTTATTTTTGCTTAACGTTTTAGCTAATAGATTTAATATTTTGTCTTTCCGCTGTTAAACATTTTAAAAACTGAAATGGTGGCTTTGTATTCACCAAGATCGATCTTTCATTCTGGTGTCTTTGGACTTGTGATTTAAATCGATATTTAGATGCTACTAATCTACTTGTGAAGCTATGCTAGCTATGCTCAATCAGGTGTTGGGGGGATGGGGGTGGGTCTCCCGGACCCGGGGTTAGGGCTCGTTAGAGTTAAACTATGTCTTGAGTTAACTAACTATATGCGCAGGGCGAACCTGGGAAATCATACCAGGAAGTATATTATTTTTGGAACAGGCTGTTTCATTGAAGGCCTATCACCATACCAAAGAACTTAGGACCCTAAGTTCACGATCTCATGTCTTCTTTCTACATGTGGAGTCTTTACGTATTGTTTCAGCATTTTACTCTGAAAATGAGGAAGATACAGACTTTCAATGAGTGGACAGTGGACAATTTCCGGACATGAGTCCAGCGCGTGATCGGGAAGCGCATTTCTTGTTTCTCCTTTTCTATTGACAACGCTTTTGCCCGGTTTGAAATATTATTGATTATTTATGACAAAACAACCTGAGGATCGTTTGACAAACATCGTTTGACATGTTTCTACGAACTTGTATTGTACTATTTTGACTTTTCGTCTTGATTTTGTGCCCGCGCTTTGTGCATTTGGATTACTGGACAAAACGCGGAACAAAAAGGAGGTTTGGACATAAAGAGGAACTTTATCGAACAAAAACAAACATTTATTGGTCTAACATGGAGACCTGGGAGTGCCATCTGATGAGATCATCCAAAGGTAAAGATGATCTCATTTTAACGCTATTTCTGACTTTGTGACACCTCTCCTTGGTTGGAAAATGGCTGTATGGTTTTGTGGCTAGGCGCTGAACTAACATAATCGCATGGTGTGATTTCCGTAAAGCCTTTTTCAAATCGGACACAGCGGCTTGATTAACAAGTAGTGTATCTTTTAATCCTATTCATAACACACTTGTATCTTCTATCAATGTTTATGATGAGTATTTCTGTATTTGATGTGGCTCTCTGCATTTTCAACGGTGTTTGTTTGAGAACAATGATTACTGTACATAACGCGCCAATTTCAACTGAGGTTTTTGGACATAAGATTAATTTATCGAACAAAACACACATTTATTGTGTAACATGAAGTCCTGTGAGTGCCATCTAGATGAGATCATCAAAGGTTAGTGATTAATTTATTGCTTTTTCTGACTTTTGTGAGCCCTCTTTGGCTGGAAAATGGCTGTATGGTTTTTCTGTGCAACTAGGCGCTGACCTAAAATCGATTGTGATGGTGTGCTTAGCTGTAAAGCCTTTTGAAATCGGACATGTGGTTGGATTTACAAGAAGTTATCTTAAAATGGTGTTAATACTTGTATGTTTGAGGAATTTTTAATTATGGGATTTCTGTGTTTGTTATTTGGCGCCTGCATTTTACATGGCTGTTGTCGAGGTGGGATGCTACGTCCACTGGTACAGAGAGTTAACACCTTCTAGAGCCTTTACGTTCACAGAATCCATACAGCTTTTCACACAAGTTATATCTGCTGAAAGGCACACTGAAAGATGAAGTATGGATGTGATACTAAAGGGAAAGAGAGACAGAGAGAGATAGATAGAGAACGATAGAGAGGGAGGGACGTCCAATGCGTGACGAGTCAGAGATGGGCAAGAAAGAGGGCAAAGATTGAGTCAGGGATAAGATAAAGAGGAGAGAGAGAGAGAAAGTAGTAAGTGAGGTGGCTTTGAGGGAGTGAGAGAGGGGACAGAGCTGACTTTAGAGCTGTGTGTGTGTGTGTGTGTGTGTGTGTGTGTGTGTGTGTGTGGTGTGTGTTGTGTGTGTGTGTGTGTGTGTGTGGTGTGTGTGTGCGTGCGTGCGTGCGTGCGTGCGTGCGTGCGTGCGTGCGTGCGTGCGTGCGTGCGTGCGTGCGTGCGTGCGTGCGTGATTGGGTCTCACTCTCTCTGTGAATAACCTTGAGGGAGAGAGCTCTCCTAAACAGTCCCTCTCAGAGAAGGAGCAGTGTGGAAATCCTCCTTGACAGCACTAAACAGACCTCAGGGAAGAGAGAGAGAGAGAGAGAGAGAGAGAGAGAGAGAGAGAGAGAGAGAGAGAGAGAGAAGAGAGAGAGAGAGAGAGAGAGAGAGAGAGGAAGAGAGAGAGAGAGATAGCAAAAAAGAGAGCGCAAGAGGGATAGATAATGAAATCCTAAACTCCAGAGAGAGGGAGCGAGAGAGAGAAATAAAAAAGGACGGAGAGAGATTTGGAGAGAGGGCCAGCCCTGGGGACAGTGGAGTAGCCTGGCAGTAGAAATGCATCAGGGGTATTATGTATGCTGTGTGTTTCCCTGAAAGTGAGAGACCATTTATAATTCAGAGTGACTAGGACAAACACTCTCCATCTGGTTAAGCTCTGCCTCTTTTTCTGCTCTCTCTGCTCTCTTTCGCTCTCCCTCTCTTTCTACTCTCTAACTCTTTCTCTCGCTCTCTTTCTCATTCTCTGTCATTCCGATCGAAACTGATGTAGTAAGTACACAATGAGAAACACACAGTGCAATATTAATGGGTACAGTGTAGTTTACTTACTGATGAAGGAGACTGAGGATACATGGGAATTACATTCAACTGCACTTGGAACAGTGGCACTAAAACATTGTTTTAGTAGATCAAGCGTATTTGATTAATGTTTACATACCGTAGCTGTTAATACCTGGTAATTACCAGTATAAACCTGTTACCAGGCCTTTCCCCCAATCCCCAATCTCTAAAAGGTCCCACTGGCCAACTGCTGTTTGCCCCAGAACACCAACTACCCTTCCCAACCCACCACCAACCCCTCATCGCCCCCCTCGCCAAGTGTTTCGGGCAAATTCACTTTCAATGCCTGCATTGTCTGTCCCCGTCGCCCCAAAGCAGGGCCACAACAAAAGCCTGTTTCTCTGCGTCTGTTACTGCCAACCCTTCACACGTGAGACAAAGACGGTGAATGGGCCTGTGCCGGGGCCCTCCGACACCACAATACACCGCTTAATTATTGACAAATGTGGTGTGTGGGATAATATGGTGAAGACAAAGCCAATTGGGTGGCAGCGTCCAAAAGCGTCTGGTAGCCACACAGCAGTGTGCTGGATAAAATAGGGAGCCCAGGAGGACTTTAGTCAAGTATCTAAACAGAGTAAAGTGTACAATACTGTACACAGGTTTACCACAATACTGTACACAGGTTTACCACAATACTGTACACAGGTTTACCACAATACTGTACACAGGTTTACCACAATGCTGTACACAGGTTTACCACAATGCTGATACACAGGTTTACCACAATGCTGTACAGAGGTTTACCACAATGCTGTACACGTTTACCACAATGCTGTAAACAGGTTTACCACAATACTGTACACAGCTTTACCACAATGCTGGACAAAGGTTTACCACAATGCTGTACACAGGTTACCACAATACTGTATAGAGGTTTACCAGAATGCTGTACACAGGTTTACCACAATGCCTTACCAAGTTTACCGCAATTGTACCCAGGTTTACCACAATGCTGTACAAAGTTTACCACAATGCTTTACACAGGTTTACCACAATGCTGTACACAGGTTTACCAAAATGCTATACACAGGTTACCACAATGCTGTACACAGGTTTACCACAATACGTGTATAGAGGTTTATCACAATGCTGTACACAGGTTTACCACAATGCTGTACACAGTTTACCACAAGGTTTACCACAATTCCTATACACAAGTTTACCGCAATTGTACCAGGTTTACCACAATGCTGTACAAAGTTTACCACAAGCTGTACACAGGTTTACCACAATGCTGTACACGGTTTACCACAATGCTAACCACAGGTTTACCACAATGCTGTACACAGGTTTACCACAATACTGTATAGAGGTTTACCACAAGGCTGTACACAGGTTTACCACAATGCTGTACACAGGTTACCGACAATTGCTGTACACAGGTTTACCACAATGCTGTACACAGGTTTACCAACATGCTGTACACAGCTTTACCACATCCTATACACAAGTTTACCGCAATTGTATCCAGGTTTACCACAATGCTGTACAAAGTTTACCACAGTGCTGTACACCAGGTTTACCACAATGCTATACACAGGTTTACCACAATGCTGTTACACAGGTTTACCACAATAATGTATAGAGGTTTATCACAATGCTGTACACAGGTTTACCACAATGCTGTACACAGGTTTACCACAAGGTTTACCACAATCCTTTACACAGTTTACCGCAATTGTACACAGGTTTACACCAATGCTGTACAAAGTTACCACAATGCTGTACACAGGTTTACCACAATGCTGTAACAGGTTTACCACAATGCTATACACAGGTTTACCACAATGCTGTACACAGGTTTACCACAATACTGTATAGAGGTTTACCACAATGCTGTACACAGGTTTACCACAATACATATAGAGTTTTCCACAAGGCTGTACACAGGTTTACCACAATGCTGTACACAGGTTTACCACAATGCCTTACACAAGTTTACCGCAATTGTACCCAGGTTTACCACAATGCTGTACAAAGTTTACCACAATGCTTTACACAGGTTTACCACAAATGCTGTACACAGGTTACCACAATGCTATACACAGGTTTACCACAATGCTGTACACAGGTTTACCACAATACTGTATAGAGGTTTATCACAATGCTGTACACAGGTTCACCACAATGCTGTACCAAGGTTTACCACATGCTGTACACAGGTTTACCACAAGGTTTACCACAATCCTATACACAAGGTTCCGCAATTGTACACAGGTTTACCACAATGCTGTACAAAGTTTACCACAATGCTGTACACAGAGTTGACCACAATGCTGTACACAGGTTTACCACAATGCTATACACAGGTTTACCACACATGCTGTACACAGGTTTACCACAATACTGTATAGAGGTTTACCACATGCTGTACACAGCTTTACCACAATACTATATAGAGGTTTACCACAAGGCTGTACACAGGTTTACCACAATGCTGTACACAGGTTTACACAATGCTGTACACAGGTTTACCACAATGCTGTACACAGGTTTACCAACATGCTGTACACAGCTTTACCACAATCCTATACACAAGTTTACCGCAATTGTACCCAGGTTTACCACAATGCTGTACAAAGTTACCACAGTGCTGTACACAGGTTTATCACAATGCTGTACACAGGTTTACCACAATGCTATACACAGGTTTACCACAATGCTATATACAGGTTTACCACAATGCTGTACACAGGTTTACCACAATGCTGTACACAGGTTTACCACAATGCTGTACCGACAGGTTTACCACAATCCTATAACACAGGTTTACCCCAATTGTACACACGGTTTACCACAATGCTGTACACAGTAACCACAATGCTGTACACAGGTTACCACAATGCTGTACACAGGTTTACAACAATGCTACATTCACAACATACAGGTTTACCACAATATGTATACGGATTTACCACAATGCTGTACACAGGTTACCACAATGCTGTACACAGGTTTACCACAATGCTGTACACAGGTTTACCACAATGCTGTACACAGGTTTACCACAATCTGTACACAGTTTACCACAATGCTGTACACAGGTTTACCACAAAACTGTACACAGGTTTTAAGCCACAATGCTTACACAGGTTTACCACAATGCTGTACACAGGTTTACCACAATGCTGTACACAGGTTTACACAATGCGTACACAGGTTTACCACAAATGCTGTACACAGGTTTACCATAGATTAGAAAACAAACAACTTGGTTCATTGCTGTGTTTCATACAGTAACATGTACGGTCCATAACCTCAGTGTGGTGCCATGACATTTGTGACACTCCGAACGAGTGGAAAAGAAAAAGAGAGAAATAATTGCAATGAGCTCCCAGAGCTAAAAACCCACATGTCATTTTTATTGTTGTTTAATTTCTCCTTTCTTCTCTCTTGTCTTTGGTGCTAGTGTGGAGCTGGTTTCTGGGCTGCGGTTGTGTAATGGAGGCCTGGGGTGGACTGAGGGGCTGACTTCTGAGCTTATGACCCAGCTCTGACACTAACACTAACGACTGTTCCTGTCATGGCTAACCTCTGACACAGGGACACCCTACAATCCCTCCATCTTTCCTTCCCACTCATCCCTTCATCCCGCCTGGTATCCTTATGTCGCCTTCATCTCTTCCTGCTGCATCTTTCCATCCCCCCTGCCCATTTCCATCTCTGTCTTTCTCATCCCTCCCTTCTTTCACGTCCCCCCCTGTGATCCTCTTTCCCTCTCTTGCATCCCTCCTCCATCTTTCACTCCTCTTCCTCATCCTCCCCTTCCCCTTGGCCTTCAGCATCTTCTAATTTCTACTGTGTCTCATCCGTGTATGCAAAGGATTACACTTTGGTTACACCAAAGCTCAGTCCTCGGCACGTGTGTGTGTGTGATGTGTGTTGTGTGTGTGTGTGGTGTGTGTGTTGGTGTGTGTGTGTGTGTGTGTGTTGTGTGGTGTGTGTGTGTGTGTGTGTGTGTGTGTGTGTGTGTGTGTGTGTGTGTGTGTGTGTGTTGGTGTGTGTGTGTGTGTGTGGTGTGTGTTGTCAGGGTGGTGTAAACAACAGGGGTATAAGCATAAAATAACCATTCTCTTCTTCATTCTTTCTCTTTTTGTTTTCAGATTTGCATCATCAGGGCTTAGTCCTTAGTCTGATGAGGTATTCTCTCTCTCCTCCTTTGTGTTTCTCAGCCCTGAGGACCATCACACAGCTGAGTGGTAAACTAAATGCAGCTTTGTTTACAACAAACCAAAGCTCCTCCACTCACCCAACTGGTGTTTTCACTCCCTCACAATACAATAACAAGCCTCATGTGTTATTTTCCCATAACTTAATTTATGGACGTTATTATGGCTAAGATGCGGGCCGCGGTGGTGCCCATCCGCTTGGTCCCGCCAGGACAAAAGACGCAGGGTTCAAATGTAGGGCAGAGAGAGAAGGCAGGATGGAGGACAGGAGTGGGACACATCTCCTCTGCGTCTCCTCCGTGTCTCCTTCCCTCCATCCCACAACAGTCACCCGCCACTCGCCCTTCAGACCCACGCATAACATTAGCTTAGCTAATGAGGTCAAGCGTCTGGTCTGCCTCCTTGGGAGACAGAGTGAGACTTTGTCTGTCCTCTAGGGCTGTCTCTAATTTGTCCTTCTTTCTCGCCCTCGGCCTCTTTCTCAACAGCAACAGTCAACAACGTTATAAAATAACAGTCATTCTGTGGTAAGAATCACAAAGATGTATACCGATCCAACGTATGATAGTAATCAACGTCACTTCTTTAGTGTCTATGTAACTCTGATTGGAAAAACCTGGACGGACGTTCATTGGTTTTCAACTTCAACACAGACATAAGTGAGACGTTTACATGAGAGAGAAATATGACATTTTCCATGCATTTCCTGTATGATCCAGTCAAACATCTGAGAGATCGGTCAGTAGCAGAGACTTCCATGTTCTCTCTAATCAGTGGGCTGTTAACTCACTCATAGAACTCTCTCCGCAGATCAGATGAACTGAGCGGAGATGATTGAGGAATCCAACTGATGTGGGCGTACCTCCGGTTCTTGTGGAAGAATAATGGAAAAGTCTGCAATTTTCCTTGTAGCTCCGTGCCTTCCTGGGCCTTTTAATTGCATTATTGTTAACGAAATACTGATGCAATTACAGGAAATAACTTGTCTCCCGTGTCACGATTGTCACATTGGTCTAATGTCTAATCTCTGCAAGGGTCATGCAATTATCATACACGGTTTGACCCCTTATGATGTTAGCGAACGGAGATTGCTTCTGAGAATGTGCATTTACTTAATTTACATCACATTTACATTACATTAGGCACATGCAATACTCCAGTTATTTACAGTTGTGTATCTCTGTACCTATCACTCTGTCACTAATTTCATCAGATAAGGTGTTGGGAGTCTCAAGTGTCCTAAGAGTTCACAATCATTAACATGAGTATTTCAGTTTTTGTGGCTTGATTGTGAGAGGTAGTGATTATTTGTTTATATATCTGTCATGGGAGCGGCTGTGATGTTCAGAAGCTTTTATCATCCCACACACTCCTTGGATTAGGACGACGTGCATAATCATCTCATAAATGAATATTCATGAGCAAAGAATCTCCCCAGCACCAGCTAATGCCTGTGATGTCACTCTGGTTAGAAAGACAGAGGAGGGGGGGGGGTGAGAGAGGGAAATAGAGAGGGGGGAAGAGGGAAAGAGAGAAGGCGAGGGAGGGAAAGAGAGAGGGTGGAGAGAGAGCTCAGACATGCTGTAGACACACTGCAGCACTTTGACCAGACTTAGACTAAACAGTGTCATAAGCAGAGACACTAGAAGACAGACAAATATGTGGTAAAAAGCAAGTAAGGGAGAAAGACAAATGACAGAATGTGACAGAGAAGTTGAAACATGTTTAGTAAAGTAAAAACAGAAAGATAAATAGACTAGCTAGAGATAAAGCGAGAAAGACAGAATGAGAGAGGTATACACAGTACAAGGGTCGTGAGGGAGGCCTGTGCGTCCGCAGCCCTACCTTGAGTCCAAAATAGCTCCCTATTCTCTTCATAGTGCATTACTTTAGACCAGTGGGCCCTGGTCAAAAGTAGTGCGCTATATAAGGAGTAGAGTGCCGTTTGGGACGTCATCTTCCAGTCTTCCAGCAGACCAAACCAAGCGGATAATGACGAAGCAGCGGCTCGTTAAACAGCGTAAGAACAAACTCAACGGGGACGCCACACGGCTTGTGGCTGATCCACTCAGCTGCTAGGAAAACTCCGCTCAGGATGTTGTGTGTTGTGTGGTGTGTGTGATGTGTGTGTGTGTGTGGGGTGTGTGTGTGTTGTGTGTGTGTTGTGTGTGTGTGTGTGTGTGTGTGTGTGTTGTGGTGTGTGTGTGTAACTAGATAAAAAGGGGATAGTATTAGACCTTGAGTTAAGGAGTAGGTAGACGGTCTGAAGGAGAGAGGATATTGATTTACATCAGAGGCCATCACGGGGGAAAACAAATCACAAGGCCATAAGCCTGAGAGAGGAATGCTTTGTGGGATCACTGATGTGAGGCTAATACCAACATGTCTTAAGCAGAGTAAGTCAGCTGCAATGAACAAGCAACACATTTCATCCTTCAACGAATTAGTAGTTATGAATCATGAGACATCACAATGTCATGCAAAACTCAACAACCTTAAGTTAAAAAGTTTGATCCACACAAACGGTGCCCAAAGTGCAACTGGCAGAGGCAAACTACATATATAATATTGTAAGTCTCCTCATCACCACCATTCACAGCTCTAACCTATTTCCAACACCTAATCTGCTTCCACAAAGTGCTTACACAGAACTCTCTGGCCTAAGGAGGAAATGACACGCTATTAAACGGCCGACGTACGCAAAGCCACTCTCATTGAGAGACATCTGTGGAGTGAAAGTATTTCATGACCGTTCCGAGAGCCTCGCTCGCTGCTTATAGACAGGCCTTGTGTGTGTGTGTGTGAGCGTGAGAGACTGTGTGAGCGTGTGTATGTGTGTGTGTGTGTGTGTGTGTGTAGCCTGGCTGGGTTGACGGGGACTCTAATAACAGCCATCACTAATGTGATTCCCCTGGCGCGACTCACAGCATAGGGGTATAAATATCTACAGAGCTGAGCTAGGGGGCCTGAGCTGAGGCCCCTGTCGTTGCATGGCGAGACCGGAGACCAGGGCCAAAACCTCAGGCTGTTTCAAATCCACCAAAGAAAAAAAAAGGTTGAATGTTTTTTTGTTGTTGAGAATTTAAGAATGTTTATCCGGCTGAGAGACGTCTGTCTTTTTTCACAGCTGTGTAAAATTATAAATCAAAATGGGATGAAGGGAAGGATAAATACATGTGATGGATGATAAGCGGTTTATGAAGCCCTGGAAGACTGGTGTAGATGGAGACCGGGTGTCCCAAATTCCTCGTCTGAGACCTGAATGGTGCTCGGGCAGAATTTTGTTTATAGCAAGTCTACACCTGCAGCTGTTACTGTACTCACAACTCACGCTGATGGAAACGGAGAGAAGAAATGTAGATGAAGTTCACGTTCACAGCTGTTCAGCACAATATTTGCACCTTTTTAAGTATTTCGGCGCAACTAATGCCATGTTCTGAAAATCATCATAGATTTCTGCTGCAATAACAACCTGTTCTTATGGGAATAGTTGCATTGTGAATTACTCTAATCGCTGATCAACATTATGAGAAGTAACGATCCATTTTGAATGATAAGGGGCAGACATAAAGAAAGTGGTGGACTAGGGCTGCGACGGTCAAGGAATTTTGGGTGACGGTAATTGGCCAGCCAAATGACCGCGGTCACGGTAATGACCGTTCAAATAGACTGGTTAGCTGACAAAGTCACCAAAACAATGCACACAATTCATTGAGGCAGAAAGCTGTGTGTTGTGATTCTGGATGGCCAGATAGCTAGCAACAATGACCAGAAGCTGCCATGTGGGGGATCGTAAAGTGGCTTGTTTCAGCTCGTTTCATTTTGTTCTTCATACCATGTCTTGTTTTGAGCTGTTTTGACTGATGTAATGTCTATGCTAATATGGCAGAAATTCCCCAGCTAGCTAAACAACAACTGTAACGATGTATTTGAGAGACAACAAGTGCTCATTGTACAAATGTATTTATGTTTTCAATAAACTGTGGAAATGAAATATACACGCAACAAAAATATAAAACCAACATGTAAAGTGTTATGTTTCATGAGCTGAAATAAAAATTCCCAGAAATGTTCCATACGTACAAAAAGCTTATTTCTCTAAAATGTTGTGCAAAAATGTGTTTACATACCTGTTAGTGAGCATTTCTCCTTAGCCAAGATAATAAATTTTACATGACAGTGAGGCATATTAAGAAGCTGTATAACAGCATGATCATTACACAGGTACAACTTGTGCTGGGGAGTATTTCAGTAATAAAGACATTTTGTCAGGAAAAACAAATTCTGATTGGCTGGGCCTGGCCTTCCAAGGCCCACCCCTGGCTGCACACCTACCCAGTCATGTGAAAAACGTAGATTAGGGCCTATTTAAATGATTTCAATGGACTGATTTCCTTATATGAACTGTAACTCAGTAAAATCTTTGACATTGTTGCATGTTGTGTTTATATTTTGTTCAGTATAGTTTAAACATTGTCAAAAATCTAAGCCAACCCCAACATATATTGAGTTGCATGCCCTTTTCCCCTCAGAACTGCCTGTCGGGGCATTCCACAGGGATGCTGGCCAATAATGACTCCAATATTTCCCAAAGTTGTGTCAAGTTGGCTGGATGTCCTTTGGTGGTGGACCATTCTTGATACACACGGGAAACTGTTCAGCATGAACAACCCAGCAACGTTGCAGTTCTTGACACACTCAAACTGGTGTGCCTGGCACCTACCATACCCCGTTCAAAGGCACTTGCAGTGCATTTGGAAAGTATTCAGACCCCTTCCCTTTTTTTCCACATCTTGTTACTTTATAGCCTTATTCTAAAATGTATTAAATATATGTTTTCCCACATAAATCTACACACAATACCCCATAATGACAAAGCGAAAACAGGGTTTTAGAAATGTTTGCAAATGTATTAAAAATAAAAAACTGAAATACCTTATTTACATAAGTATTCAGACCCGTTGCTATCAGACTCGAAATTGTGCTCAGGTAAATTATGTTTCCATTGACCATCCTTAAGATGTTTCTACCACTTGTTTGGAGTCCACCTGTGGTAAATTCAATTGATTAGACATGATTTGGAAAGGCACACACCTGTCTATATATGGTCCCACAGTTCACAGTGCATGTCAGAGCAAAAAGTAAGCCTTGAGGTCGAAGGAATTGTCCGTAGAGCTCCGAGACAGGATTGTGTCGAGGCACAGATCTGGGGAAGGGTACCAAAAAAGGTCTACAGCATTTAAGGTCCCCAAGAACAAAGTGGCCTCCATCATTATTAGATGGAAGAAGTTTGGAACCACCAAGACTCTTTCGAGCTGGAGAAGATCTGCAGAGAAGAATGGGAGAAACTCCCCAAATACAGGTGTGCCAAGCTTGTAGCGTCATACCCAAGAAGACTCGAGGCTGCAATCGCTGCCAAAGGTGCTGCAACAAAGTACTGAGTGAAGGTTCTGAATACTTATTTAAATGTTGTATTTCAGTTTTTTTGTCACTATGGTGTATTGTGTGTAGATTGATGAGAAAAAAACTACTATTTTAATCAGTTTTAGAATAAGGCTGTAACGTAACAAAATGTGGAAACAGAGAAGGGGTCTGAATGTCAGGACTCAACTGTCTCGATGCTTAAAAATCCTTCTTTAACATATCTCCTCCCCTTCATCTACACTGATTGAAGTGGATTTTACAAGCGACATCAATAAGCCTTCAGCCTTCAGCTGAATCCACCTGGTCAGTCTGTCATGGTAAGAGCAGGTGTTCTTCATGTTTCGGGAACTTAGTGTGCTGTAAATACAGTGCATTTGGAAAGTATTCAGACCTGTTTTCGCTTTGTCATTGTGGGGTATTGTGTGTAGATTGATGAGGGGAAAAAATGATATAATCAATTTAAAAAAAAAGAGGCTGTAACGTAACAAAATGTGGAAAAAGGGAAGGGGTCTGAATACTTTCCAAATGCACTGTATATATGTTTAAAGGCGGTTGTATGACTGTATTGTTATTTGTCAAAGGTGGCCCGATAATCCCGTCAGTTACACGGTCATAGCGGGTAATTGTACCAGCCCTATGGTGGACAGAGCACATCTTCTCAAGTGAGCCCCCGCCCCCCCCCCCCCTCACCCCAATACACCACCATCACTCGCCGACCACTGTCATCAGCCTACCCCTCCCTCTGCACACTCCCCAGCTCGAGTGACCTTCAATTCACAACTCTGAGTGAGCCCTCACCCCAAACCACAACCCCCTCCCTTCTTCCCTTTCAGAGACAGCTGTAGACCCAAGGACCACCGCTGAAACCCTACCTCCCCCAAAGACCCCACCCCCCCATTCCCCTACTAACCCCGCCAGGAACACCCCCACCCCTCCGCAAGTGTGCATCTCTATCAGTCCACCCTCCACCATCAATAATCACACGTAAATTATTGAATAAATATACAACTGGAAGACATAAAATGTGAAATAATTAAGTCTCACAGATGTTAGCTTTACAATCCTAGGCCCGGAGAGTAAAACAGGGAAATGTAGACATCATCATAGGATGCAATAGTACTAATGGGACGAGTGGGAGAGAGGAAGAGACATAGGGAGAGAGAGAAAGGAGCAGAGAGAGAAAGTGGAGAGAGAGAGGGAGAGAAGAGAGAGAAGAGAGAGAGAGAGGAGAGAGATGTCGAGAGAGAGAGAGAAGAGATGAGAGAGGAAGAGAGAAAAGGAGAGAGGAAAGAGAGAGAGAGAAAGAGAGAAGAGAGATTGGCACAATGCCCTCTGATTCTTGCTTCATTTTCAATAGGCTGTATCTTCGCTATAACAAAGCTCATTGGAAGTTGGGTACGGTTAGGGTTCTTTCTGTACAGAGAACTTCAGTCAAGATTTGTTCTTGGTGTGTTCTTGGGAGTTCTTTGTGGATGTGTGTGTGTCGTGTGTGTGGTGGTGTGTGTGTGTGTGTGTGTGTGGTGTGTGTGTGGTGTGTGTGTGTGTGTGTGTGTGTGTGTTGTGTGTGTGTGTGGTTGTGTGTGTGTGTGCGTGTGTTGTGTGAGAGAAGAAGAGAGGAATAGGTTTTAACAGTTGAAGTCGACGTTTACATACACCTTGCAACATAATGTTGAAAGCTCAGTTTTTCACAATGTCCTGACAATTTAATCTAGTATAAATCCTTGTATTAGGTCAGTAGGGATCACACTTTATTAAGAATGTGAATTGCCAGAATAATAGTAGAGGAATAAATTATTTGCAGTTTTATTTCTTCATCACACTCCCAATGGTTGCAGAAGTTTCGACATAGACTCATTAGTATTTGAGTAGCATTGCTTTGAATTTTAAAAAGCTGGGGCAAATGTGTTCGGGTAAGTCCTGCCAAACGGCTCCCCACATCAAGTGGTAATTCTGACCCATTCCTCCTGACAGAGCTGGTATAACTGAGTCAGGTTTGTAGGCCTCCTTGCTCACACAAGCATTTTCAGTTCTGCCCACAAATGTTTTACAGGATTGAGGTCCGGGCTTTGTGATGGCCACTCCAATACCTTGACTTTGTTGTATGCTTGGGGTCATTGGAAGTATGCTTGGGGTCATTGTCCATTTGGAAGACCCATTTGCAACCAAGCTTTAACTTCCTGACTGATGTCTTGAGATGTTGCTTCAATATATCCACATCATTTTCTTTCCTCATGATGCCATCTATTTTGTGAAGTGCACCAGTTCCTTCTGCAGCAAAGCACCCCCACAACATGATGCTACCACCCCCGTCCTTCACGGTTGGGATGGTGTTCCTCGGCTTGCAAGGCTCCCCCTTTTTCATCCAAACATAACGATGGTCATTATGGCCAAACAGTTCTATTTTTGTTTCATCAGACCAGAGGACATTTCTCCATAAAGTACAATCTTTGTCCCCGTATGCAGTTGCAAACCGTAGTCTGGCTTTTTATGGCGGTTTACGGAGCAGTGGCTTCTTTCCTTGCTGAGCGGCCTTTCAGGTTATATAGGACTCGTTTTACTGTGGATATAGATACTTTTGTACCTGTTTCTTCCAGCATCTTCACAAGGTCCTTTGCTGTTGTTCTGGGATTGATTTGCACTTTTTGCACCAAAGTACATTCATCTCTAGGGGACAGAACATGTCTCCTTCCTGAGAGGTATGACAGCTGCGTGGTCCCATGGTGTTTATATTTGTGTACGATTGTTTGTACAGATGAACGTGGTACCTTCAGGTGTTTGGAAATTGCTCCCAAGGATGAACCAGACTTGTGGAGGTCTGCAATTTTTTTCTGAGGTCTTGGATGATTTCTTTTGATTTTCCCATGATGTCAAGCAAAGAGGCACTGAGTTTGAAGGTAGAACTTGAAGTACATCCACAGGTACACCTCCAATTGACTCAAATTATGTCAATTAGCCTATCAGAAGCCATTCTAAAGCCATGACATCATTTTCTGGAATTTTCCAAGCTGTTTAAAGGCACAGTCAACTTAGTTTATGTAAACTTCTGACTCACTGGAATTGTGACACAGTGAATTATAAGTGAAATAATCTGTCTGTAAACAATTGTTGGAAAAATAACTTGTGTCATGCACAAAGTAGATGCAAAAAGTGCCAAAATCTAGTTTGTTAACAAGAAATTTGTGGAGTGGTTGAAAAACGAGTTTTAATGACTCCAACCTAAGTGTATGTAAACTTTCGACTTCAACTGTACGTTTTATAGCTAGTGGTGTATGGAGTTAATTCTCGAGTGCTGCTTTCCATGGTACATTTCAGTGTACACACACACACACACACACACACACACACACACACACACACACACATACGACAGGAAGTCTTCATAAGGAGCAACATTCCTCATCTTGAAACCCTCCTATCTGCCTATCAACCACTCAAAACACTTCAAGTAAGAAGAGGACATCTAAACACAACATGGAGCTGTTTGGAAGACAAACAGCTTCGATGAGTGAAAAAGTGCCGGAAAATGAAGACAGAGGACAGAAAGAAATAGCAACGAGTATGTCAGTCATTCGGCCCATTCTGATTAAAGTTTGATTTCCTTGTGTTTGTCATTTGGTAGACTTCTTTTGTTAAGACAGTTGAGTTGTTTTATTCTGTTCTTTTTTTTTCATTCTTTTTTCTTCCCTATATTACTCCCATGGCAAGAAGTGGGCTGAATATGGCTGTAGAGCCGCTATTTTGCTATTTCGGCAGATAGGTTGTGATTCATGTGCCTCACCCGTGCCTGCTGTTAAGGAGAAATGTACCTAAGCACAAAGAAGGCACATGCAGTCAAACTTCATCCCTCCATTTCTCTCTCCTTCTCTCATCCTTTCTGTCTCTCTCTCTCTCTCTTCTTCTCGTTCTCTCCTGATCTGATCTCCTCTGCCATGAGGTTCTCCTGAGTTTCTCATCTCGTAATTACGGTCGGTCTCTCGTCTCCTCTTTCTCTCTCTGGATGAATCTTTACCTCTCTCCTCGTCTCCTCTATCTCTTCTCTCACTCTCTCTCTCTCTTCTCTCTCTCTATTCTCTGCTCTCCTCTCCCAGATTCTCTCTCGTCGTCTCTCTCTTTTCCCCTCATCTCTCCTCTCTCTCCTCTCTCTCCTCCTCTCTTCTCTCTTTTCAGTCTCTTGCCTCTGTTTTTTTAACCTCGTTGAATTTTTTCTTTTTCTTCAGTTTGTCTGTCAAAACAACCCTTCGCTCTTAGTCTCTTTGATCACTCTTCTCCTTTGTGCTGCGCTTTACTAGTGGACTCACTTTTTCACTCTGTCTCTGATCAGTCTACTTGTTAATCTACGTGCTGGCAGTGTTGTTACAGGATTCTTAGTCTCTCCTCCATTATCTTGTGTGCTCCCTTCAGGTTATTGTCTTTCCTCTCTTTGTCATCTAGTAGATTGGTGGCAGAAATTAGTATAATCAGGTCCCTCTTTGGACTGGTAGTACTGTGTCCTCTCGTTTCCTCCTTTATCATTGTATCTCCCCCCTGTCATCTGGCTATCCTTCGGGCTAATGAGGCTCTGGAACCCTTGTCCAGATGTCTCAGTGAACAGACTGGTCTCAATTAGTCCTGTACACACTGTGTTACAACAACACACACACACACACACACACACACACACACACAGTGCAGCGGCCTGCTTTCTTTGGCATCTCGCTTTGTTAAAGGAGTAACTTAATCAGAAAATTCACCATAATATTTGAGGCGCACTGGACCGTAACGTTTGGTATGGTCACATGGTAACAGGGTCTCGCTGCTCCGTTTGGTTTGGCTGCTCAACTGCTCTGGGGAAAAAATGAAATGGTAATGTACTGAAATACAGAACAGTATGCAGTCATGTCCTGGCTTTCTCAGACAAGTGGAAAGTTTTCGCTATTCTCTCTTAAGTATCCTTTCCCTTGTCATCAGTGTGATGATTGTTTTCATAATGGTCACTGAGACAGTACTAGGACTCCATCTCAAATGGCACCCTATTCCCTATTTAGTCCACTACTTTTGACCAGGGTCCAACCAGACTTGCATAACTGATCTCAATCTCCTGCAGTATTGCTAGACTTCCACACGACTTCTCCTGACGTTTACAAATGCAGCGACAGAGATGCAACCAGGCTCAATACTATATACAGGTCATAATGAGATTCTGGTCACTCTCTGGTCAAACGGTCATCTCATGTTGAGCGTGAATGAACCCACTAGTTTCACACAGGCTAGATATAGGTCGTTCTTTCTAAGAGTAAGAAAATGCTATACAGTAGCCTATATATTGGTTTCCAGAAGCCTAGCACCCAACATCCACTATCCCTGTGAGCTCTCTGCCCTCTCTCCTCTTCTCTTCCTTCTCATCCCTCTCTTCCTCTCATCCTGTCATCCTGCTCTACTTCATAATTTCTCTCCACATTATCCACAGATCATTAGGAAGCAGTCATCTATAATTCACCTCTCTGAGGCTTTTGGTTTTTACATGGAAATATCAAACATATTAGCAGGATGTTCCTTCCGTAGACTACAGCTATTTCAATATTTCATGAGCTTAGTTGCGTAGAAAATGGTTTAAAATTCTCTCTCTCTCTCTCTCTCTCTCATATATATATGTGTGTATTGTGCCTTCGGAAAGTATTCAGTCCCCTTGACCTTTTCCACATTTTGTTAGGTTACATATCAAGAATTAATTAAATATATGTTTTTTTTCTCATGCGTCTACACACAACACCCCATAATGAGAAAGCAAAAATAGTTTTTTAGGCATTTAAAACAATCTAAAAATATCCCATTTACATACGTATTCAGACCCTTTACTCAGTACTTTGTTGAAGTACCTTTGCCAGCGATTACAGCCTCGAGTCTTCTTGGGTATGAAGCTACAAGCTTGGCACACCTGTACAGTATTTGGGGAGTTTCTCTCATTCTTCTCTGCAGATCCTCTCAAGCTCTGTCAGGTTGGATGGGGAGCGTTGCTGCACAACTATTTTCAGGTCTCTCCAGAGATGTACAATCGTGTCCGAGCTCTGGCTGGGCCACTCAAGGACATTCAGAGACTTGTCCCGAAGCCACACCTGCGTTGTCTTGGCTGTGTGCTTAGGGTCGTTGTCCTGTTGAAATGTGAACCTTCGCCCTAGTCTGAGGTCCTGAGTTCTCTGGAGCAGGTTTTCATCAAGAATCTCTCTGTACTTTGCTCCGTTAATCTTACCCTCAATCCTGACTATTCTCCAGACCAGATACTCTTGTTTCTCATGGTCTGAGAGTCTGTAGGTGCATCCAAGCAGGCTGGCATGTGCCTTTAACTGAGGACTGGCTTCCGCCTGGCCACTCTACCATAAAGGCCTGATTGGTGGAGTGCTGCAGAGATGGTTGTCCTTCTGAAAGTTATTCTCATCTCCACAGAGGAACTCTCTGTCAGAGTCAACATTGGGTTCTTGGTCACCTCCCCTCCCCGATTGCTCAGTTTGGTCGGACGGCCACCTCTAGTAAGAGTCTTGGTGGTTCCAAACTTCTTCCATTTAAGAATGATGGAGGCCACTGTGTTCTTGGTGACTTTCAATGCTGCAGAAATGTTTTGGTACCCTTCCCCAGATCTGTGCCTCGACACAATCCTGTCTCGGAGCTCTACGGACAGTTACTTCGACCACATGGCTTGGTTTTTGCTCTGACATGCACTGTGAACTGTGGGACCTTATATAGACAGGTGTGTGCCTTTCCAATTCAAGTCCAATCATTTCAATTTACCACAGGTGGACTCCAATCAAGTTGCAGAAACATCTCAAGGATGATCAATGGAAACAGGAAGTACCTGAGCTCAATTTCGAGTCTATAAGTATTCATAGTCTGAATACTTATGTAAATAAGGTATTTCTGTTTTTTATTTGTAATAAATTTGCAAATATTTAAAAAAAAACTGTTTTTGCTTTGTCATTATGGGGTATTGTGTGTAGATTGCTGAGCATTTTTATTTATGGAATCAATTTTAGAATAACACTCCAACGTAACAAAATGTGGAAAAAGTCAAGGGGTCATTACTTTCCGAATACGCAATATTCATCTATATATATATTATAATTATATACTATATGTAGTATACATACTTCATTCTCTCTCTCTCTCTCTCTTCTCTCTCTCTTCTCTCTTCTCTTCCGTCGCTCTCTCGTCTTCGTCATGCTCTCCTCTCTCTCTCTCTGTCCTCTCTTCTCTATCTCTCTCTTCTCTGCTCTCTCTCTCTCTCGTCTACTCTCTCTCGTCTCGTCTCTCTTCTCTCTCATTCTCTTTGTCTTCTCTGCTCTCTTCTCCGCCCCCCCCAAACTGGTTGAGGGTGGGCTGATTATGCTACTTTTGCATTGAGGGTTGCAGCACAGAAGGAAAAATTGCACTACAGACTAATAATTGCACTACAGACTGATTGCAATTTTAAATTCAGTTTTCCAGAACGATCAGATTAGAAAAATGTGTGTGTGAGAGAGAGTGAGCGAGAGAGAGGGAGAGAGTGTATGTGTGTGTGTGGTGAAATACTGCAGAGGTAGGCAGAAAAATGCCAAATCCAAGTGATCACATCTTTTCTCGTCCTTTATCATCGGCAGTCTGAGACAGACTGTATAACGGCTGACTTTGCATAAACAACTAGAAAAGAATTGTGTCCTTTTCAGAAAAAATATATGTGAAAAAAAACTCTGTTTAAATAATCTTTGCTCAGGCAGACCATAAATCTAATGGGCCTGCCTTAAATATTTAAGATGTGCTGATGAGTCTGATCAGGCCTGGTATAAATTGACTGTACAGGTGCTCTACAGGAGGACTTATAAATCCATGTAATGAATATGTGCAGATATGTTTAAAGAAATACATCATTGATGCTAAAATGTGCTATTAATGTAAGCAGATGTTTTAAAAGTGCACACCATAGCTATGACAAATAACAGTCGGCGAGAGGAAGGGAGGGAGGCAAGGAAGGTAAGTCGAGACAGAAAACAGGAGGGGAGCGATATGAGGAGAGGCAGAGAGGGAATGGAGGGTGAGTGGGAGGGAGAGAGGGAGAGACAGAGAATGAGTGGAATAACACACACACACACATTCAGCCATACACACATACACACACGTTCAGACATACAGTACCAGTCAAAGGTTTGGACACACCTACTCATTCTAGGGTTTTTTCTTTATTTTGACTTTTTTATTCTTTATTTAGATTTTCTACATTGTAGAATAATAGTGAATACGTCAAAACTATGAAATAACACATATGGAATCATGTGGTAACCAAAAAAGTGTTAAACAAATTTTAAAAAGTAGCCACCCTTTGTCTTGATGACAGCTTTACACACTCTTGGCATTCTCTCAACCAGCTTCACCTGGAATCCTTTTCCAACAGTCTTGAAGGATTTCCCACATATGCTGAGCACTTGTGGAATGCTTTTCCTTCACTCTGCGGTCCAACTCATCCCAAACCATCTCAATTGGGTTGAGGTTGGGTGATTGTTGAGGCCAGGTCATCTGATGCAGCACTCCATCACTCTCCTTCTTGGACAAATTTCCCTTACACAGTCTGGAGGTGTGTTGGGTCATTGTCCTGTTGAAAAACCAATGATAGTCCCACTAAGCGCAAACCAGATGGGTGCATCGCTGCAGAATGATGTGGTAGCCATGCTGGTTAAGTGTGCCTTGAATTCTAAATAAATCACTGACAGTGTCACCAGCAAAGCATCCCCACACCATGACACCTCCTCATCCATGCTTCACGGTGGGAACCACACATGAGGAGATCATCCGTTCACCTACTCTGCGTCTCACAAAGACACGGCGGTTGGAACCAAAAATCTAAAATTTGGACTCATTAGACCAAAAGGACAGATTCCCACCGGTCTAATGTCCATTGCTCGTATTTCTTGGCCCAAGCAAGTCTTTTCTTCTTATTAGTGTCCTTTAGTAGTGGTTTCTTTGCAGCAATTTGACCATGAAGGCCTGGTCACACAGTCTCCTCTGAATAGTTGATGTTGAGATGTGTCTGTTACTTGAACTCTGTGAAGCATTTATTTGGGCTGCAATTTCTGAGGTGCAGTTAACACGAATGAACTTATCCTCTGCAGCAGAGGTAACTCTGGGTCTTGCTTTCCTGTGGCGGTCCTCATGAGAGCCAGTTTCATCATTGTGCTTTATGTTTTTTTGCGATTGTACTTGAAGAAACGTTCAAAGTTCTTGAAATTTTCCGCTTTGACTGACTTTCATGTCTTAAAGTAATGATGCTGTCATTTCTCTTTGCTTATTTGAGTATAGCACCACTACCTTGTCAGAACACATTTGAATGGCTCAAACACATTAGGAAGGAAAGAAATTCCACAAATTAACTTTTAACAAGGCACAGCTGTTAATTGAAATGGAACCTCATGAAGCTGGTTGAGAGAATGCCAAGAGTGTGCAAAGCTGTCATCAAGGCAAAGGGTGGCTACTTTGAAGAATCTCAAATATAAAATATATTTTGACTTGTTTAACACTTTTTTGGTTACTACATGATTCCATATGTGTTATGTGTGTGTGTGTGTTACACTAAGATCATCTTTGTACTATAAATGAATGTGTGGCTGAAGGATTTAGTAGGTAATGACCTACTAAGGTCAGGGATCAGAAAGGGTTGAAGGGGTCATGGACAGCAAGGTATAAGCCTATGAGTTCCCATGGGCAGCCAGGGATGGAATCTTAACTCTGCCTGATTCCATCACAACTGCATTAATGCCATTCAAAGCTTCACATTCAGGTTCACCTTGGATAACACGCACACTGGACAATACAACAAAACCATGCACATTCTGGCTACAGAGGCACACTCATACATCTCTACACCACACACACACACACCCACACGCAAGAACACATACGTGCTACAAGTATCTCACCAGAACCTGGCACTGTGAACATAACGTAATAAAAAGAAAGCTTGGTATAAATACGTGGCACTAACCAAATGGAAAATAACATTAATTTGGTCCTCAATTTTATAATCAACATCAGGCATCAACATAAACCTTGTAACACTACTACAAATTATTATGGCTTTAAGAAATCATGAGGCCCATTGATTTATCTTCTTACGGTTGTGACATCTTAATTGAATATTCACACAAAACAGTAAGATTCTAAACGGTTTGTCCTTAACATATACATTATTATTGCAGCAAATTCCAGTTTGAGGCCTCACATCCCTCTCCTACTCCTTGTGTGAGGCTGGTTCCTGCCTCGACACGGTGCCGGTGTGCAGAACAGGAGTAAGGAGAGAAACAGACGACCTTTCTACACTGCACTCACTTTTCTCTCTGTTTTACTCCTCTAAAGGAAGGGGAGAGAGAGACAGAGCAAAGAGATAGAGGAGAAGAGAGAGAGTGAAGGGGATAAACAATTGAAATACAATATAACAATGACAGACAAAGCTTTGTGGGACTACGATCATTACCTGCTCTAATTCTGTAGTAATGTCAGTACACACTGATCTGTGTGTATGTGAGTTGTGTTTGTGTTTGCGCAAGTGCATTTAATGCATTAAACACACACACAACACACCAACACACACATACACACAACACACACACCACACACACACAACACACACACACACAACACACACACACACACCACACACAACCACACAACACACACACCACAACACACCACACACACACACACACAACACACACACACACTGTACAGTACACAGGCAGCTGTGTGGAATACATAGTGCAGATTGCCTGCACTGGTGCACAGTACGATACGATCAGTAAATGCCTTCAGACGAAAATTATTTCGG
>NC_036846.1:4324009-4336495 GCF_002910315.2 Salvelinus sp. IW2-2015
ACGGCCTCTATTCTGTAGGTAATGTCAGGACCAATACACTGATCTGTGTGTATGTGAGTGTGTTTTGTGTTATGGCGCAAGTGCATTTAATGCATTAAACACACACACAACACACACACACACACACAAACCACCACAACACACACACACACACACACCACACACACACACACACACACACACACACACACACACACACACACACACCACACACACACCACACACACACAACACACACACACACACAAACACCCACACACACCACACACACACACTGTACAGTACACAGGCAGCTGTGTGGAATACATAGTGCAGATTGCCTGCACTGGTGCACAGTACGATCACACAGTAAATTGCCTTCAGCGAAAATCTATTTCCGGCGTATGAATTGTGGGAAGAGAAAGCGTCGATCTGCATAAGTTGAGCTGGTGTGAACATGACAGACGGTGAGTGTTGAGAGAAAGAGAGCTGGCTTTGACAGATGCCCTTTTCACTCTCAATATATAGATGAGCAGAGAGATCAGAGGTCAGGGATCAGAAAGGGTTGAAGGGGTCATGGACAGCAGGGTATAAGCCTATGAGTTCCCATGGGCAGCCAGGGATGGAATCTTAACTCTGCCTGATTCCATCACAACTGCATTAATGCCATTCAAAGCTTCACCATTGGAATAACACGCACACGCACACATACACCAAAACCATGCACACTGGCATTCACAGAGGCACACTCATACACTCATACACACACACACACACACACACACACAGCCAAGACACAACGTCTACAAGTATCCAACACAAACCTGGCACTGTGACAATAACAGTAATAAAAGCAAAGCTTGTAATAATACCTGGCACTACCAAATGAAAATAACATTTAATTTGGTCTCCTCCCAATCTTTATAATCAACATTCAGCATCAACATAAAACCTTTAACACACAAATTATATGTGCTTTGAAAATACATGAGGCCCTTGACTCTATTCTGTACTGTTGTGACATTCTTAATTGAATATTCACACAAACAGTAGATATTCTACGGTTGTCTTAACCCTATACAGTTATTACTGCAGCAAATTCAGTTTGGAGTGGCCCCTCCCTCCCTGCCTCCTACTCTTTGTGTGAGGGGTGTGTCTGCCTGCGACAGGTGCACGGTGTGGCAGGTAACAGGAGGTAAGGCAGGAGAACACAGCACGACCTCTGACAGCTGCACTCACTTTTCTCTCTGTTTTACTCCTCATAAAGGAGAGGGGAGAGAGAGAGAGCAAGCAAGAGAGAGAGAGAGAGAGAGAGTGAGGGGGGGATAAACAATGAAAACAATATAACAATGACAGACCAAAGCCTTGTGGGACATCATCATACTGCTCTATTCTGTAGGTAATGTCAGACCAACACTGATCTGTGTGTATGTGAGTGTGTTTGTGTTATGCGCAAGTGCATTTTAATGCAATTAAACACACACACACACACACACACACACAACACACACACACACACACACACACACACACACACACACCACACACCACACACACACACACACACACACACACACACACACACACACACACACACACACACACACACACACACACACACACACACACACACACACACACACACACACACACACACTGTACATACACAGGCAAGCCTGTGTGAAATACATAGTGCAGATTGCCTGCACTGGTGCACAGTACGATCACACAGTAAATTGCCTTCAGCGAAAATCTATTTCCGGCGTATGAATTGTGGAAGAGAAAAGCCGTCGATCTGCATAAGTTGAGCTGGTGTGAACATGACAGACGGTGAGTGTTGAGAGAAAGAGAGCTGGCTTTGACAGATGCCCTTTTCACTCTCAATATATAGATGAGCAGAGAGATCAGAGGTCAGGGATCAGAAAGGTTGAAGGGGTCATGGACAGCAGGGTATAAGCCTATGAGTTCCCATGGGCAGCCAGGGATGAATCTTAACTCTGCCTGATTCCATCACAACTGCATTAATGCCATTCAAAGCTTCACCATTGGAATAACACGCACACGCACACATACACCAAAACCATGCACACTGGCATTCACAGAGCACACTCATACACTCATACACACAACACCACACACACACCCACACACACACCACACACACACACACACACCACACACACCACACACACACACACACACACACACACACAACACACACACACACACACACACACACACACACACACACACACCACACACACACACACACACACACACACGCTAATGCCTGCATTACAATGCCCCCTCATCAGAAATAAAACATTTTATCAAAAAAGAGCAGCACCAGGCCTGTGCGCTCTACATTACATCTGTGGAAAGTGAGACTTTCTCGGTGTTGTGTGTAGGTTGTGTGTGTGTGTGTGTGTGTGTGTGTGTGTGTGTGTGTGTGTGTGGTGTGTGTGTGTGGTGTGTGTGTGTGTGTGTGTGTCGTGTGTGTGTTGTATTGCCACAACATCTTCCCAACTCTGGGAGCTCCATGCTTTCTGGATAGTGTGATGTGGTGGATGTGTGGTGATGGCTGTGGATTCCAATCCCTAGGCTTATGAACATGTGGAAGTGGACGCATGAGCTCATCTATAAAAGGGATACCTTCCACTCTCAAGTGTTCCGATCGAGCACATAAAATTAACCCACACCCACAAACGCTTATGCTGTCCCAAGGGGGCTTGACGACGGTAACATCCCCAGAACATGCACCATACCTGCTACTTGTTCCGAACAGATACGGAAAATCGGCCGATTTCTCTCTATTTTGAATGCGCGCCTAACTTTACAACCTGCTGCCCATATGAGCCCAATTTTTGTCCAAACTCCCAGTCCAACTGTTTTGAAGTCATAAACACCACAAATACGCTTTACCCAGTGAACAGTGTTTTTCCTGAAATCGATTACTTGTATTCATAGTTTGCGTCACGAGAGTGAACCAGGAGTATCTGTAGGACCCGAGGAATGTACAACTTCTCAGTCTCGCCTGCCCTGAACTGATTGATTGAGGGTACGATACTAGAGGAACATCGACATTGTGATGTGAATTCAAAGTATGAGATGCACCCTCCCCATATGCTTGCAGGTGAGGAGAATTGCCGCGTCAAGTGGCCATTCTGCAAATTGTATTTAGAGTGTTTAAATTCAAACATACACCAATGTTGACCGACCTACCGACTTGATTTCAAAACATCTATCTATCCTCTACCAATAAACCCCATTGGTATCTCTTTAATTATATTTAATATGAGAAATACATTTTCTACATAAACAATTCACATTGTCCTGTGCAGAAGAAGACTGGGCTTCAGCAAATTACGTTCCTACAATACACCATATGCCCAATGAGAGCAAATGCCCTCTCCAGAAATCCATGCTCATAACACAGAACTATTGGCCGGGTTTCCCCCACATAAACCGTATACAACCAGTACTAGATATTCTCAGTTACATCTAATGCCTCTTATATTCTGCAAGTTAAAACTTCTTCTAGTAGAGACAAGGACTTGTATCGATTCCTAATCGTGGTTGTTCGAAACCGATTCTGTGCGCACCCCAATCATTCGCTTCTGTCCTCTAGACAAATATCCATTGATACCCACCAACTTGCCTCCCAATGTACCCATCCTTACATATCAACCCTCTGAGAAGAGAGTGACTGAGCACCCCTAAGAGCCAGACTGGCTTCTTGCGCTGCAAGTGAACTGTTAACCCGCGCTGACGCCACGTTTGCCCTCCATTCGGCTCTGGCCCCTGGGATCTCTTATCCTCTCATTTCTCCTCTCCTCTTTGCCACCATCTAGCGCGCGTTAGATGGCGGGAGCATGGGGAGAGGATATAGCACGAGGCAGCCGTTGGAGCTGCTTAATACCACTACCAAGATCATGTAAGACTGTAGGAGCCGAACCCTTTCGATGTCTCCGTTGATGAAAAATGTCGAGGGCTCAACCCCCGCGCACGTTCCCCAAGGAAAATTCGTTTCGATTACATTAATCTGTATGACTACATTGCACTGAGGATATGTATTGATAATTCAAATTTCCTGTCCTGGGCATGCGCCCAGATTTTACGCTCTGCTGGGTGTTCCGTCAAGAACTCCCAAACAATGGTTTGTTACCAAATTGAAGAAGAGCGCGCATCTGGAGCTAGATGTTCATAAACAACACTTTTTTTCATCCTACAGTACAATGGAGCGTGTGTGCGTGAGAGCAGTGAGAGAAACTAACGACCTGGTGGGTTCCAAATATAGCCAGGAAATGACCTGGTCCCGGCTCCCGTCCCAACCAGCATCCTTGCCTTGGCAAGTCCCTAGCCCAGAGATTAGCAGCGTTCAGCTGGACGTAGCAATGAGTACCTTATAGCACGCGTCCCTGCACGCCAGGCAAGTGGAATAACGATACATCAAATTGAGCAAACTCCGATACGGGGCTAAAACCTAGCCAACAGCTAGTTCTAACTAATCAGGCACAGAGGCCCAAGCTGGCCAACGTTCTGTACCCAATCCGAGGCAAGCACAAATGCAATCTATACACACAGCAAGCACACGACACACCGCACGACACACCGCAGGGCTATGACCTAGTGACTACTAGCGCGCATCCCAAACAACGACATGCGATGAGCTGCGCCAACATCCGCTCAGAAGGCATCATTCGCTCTTCTTAAAGGAGGCGCAAGAGAAAAAACCACCAGATAAATTCATCCAAGGAGGAAGGACATGCAAGCAATAATTTGAAAAGGAGTGTAACCCAGAAAGCAGGGGCAAGCTCCTATTAACAAACACTCCTTTCTTGATGAGTATATGTCTTGGGGACAAGGTCCCACCTCAGCTTGCCTATCTTACTCAGAATCTCTGAAGCTCTCTCTTCTTCGCTCTCTGTGCCCTTATATAACCTCTCCTCCGACCTTCCTCTTCTTCTTCATACGCATGCGGAGCTCTCAGTAGTCTCTTGTGAGGGACTTTTTCAAACGCAACACAAAGCTGACCCTCGAACTTACTTTAGTCACATTTATCAAGTCAAAAAGTAGCGAGACACAACCGTCATCAGCGACAGCCAGAGTTGTACTGAATAAAAGTCCCAGATGATATTTACGGACTCGATCAATTCTAAGTGTCTAAAGTAACATGCTGGCATTTTCCCCAGACTCCCAGGCCATCAAAAATTAAACAAACCTTTGCGAAGATAATAAGAAAAGCGTACAGAAAATCGATTAATAGAGCGTTAAGGATTTTGAATGACTCAGGTTGAGATGGAGGGAATGGGAGTGGAGAGAAAGATGATATACTGGGACTCTATCGGTGTCTAATGCATAAAATTACAATGCTATAAACTGTGCATGGATCTCTCTTTTTAAAAAAACCCACAAAACATTGGCACTTTGTGCTATCCAATAATAGCGGATAGATGTTTAAATGTTCATGAAAACAAACGGGAAACCATATTCAGATATATATCGAATTTGCTTGTACCCGTTCTTTGCTACCTGGCAGAGAAAGGTCCTGCACGTACCCAGCAACAGTTGGCATATCCGAATAATTGTCCACAATTTTTTCATTTGATCTTATGAATATTGATTGTCAAAGAAAGATTGTCTTACTGTGTCCGCTGTCATCACTAGCATGTGTACAGCACGACTGACCGGAAAAACTCATAATGTCCCAATCATGCCGTCCCAGACTGGGAGTCTCCTTGAGCTGGCCCTGATTGAGGCAGTGGGCTAGAAATCCAAGGGACGCATTGGGGTAAGGACACAGCCGGTATGGTAACCGTGCCGAGAAAAACTCATTAAGCCATAATCACCATTCAGCTAAACCACGCAAGAAACAACCACGACGCACGCTGCACCTAGACAACCAGGCTAGCACCCGAGACGGAACGTTATCACAAAAAGACCCCACAAGTACTAGCCTACTGCATCGGATTACGGCTGTGCACTGCGTTGCAAGGACCAGCATGCCCATCAGAAGAAAGTTACCTAATCGACAAAAGTTACATTTCCAAAGTTACAAGAAACGTTGAGAGACTCTGACTACCCTGGCGTTTTCTCCATGATTGTCTCAGATAGTACCCGACGGTTCCCAGTTCGTTTTAATGTCTCTGTGTGGTTGGTATCATGGCTGATACATTTAATGCCCACTATCTGTGTTAACAAGAGGATAAAGAGTATCGAGTCTATCTGACCCGCTCTTCCGATCGCTCGTGCCTGCCATCCATGTTTTCTATACTTATGCATGATGGTTCTCACACACTGCACTCTGACATTTCAGCGTCTCTGCTCTGTATCTTCGTGACTTAAAAGCGTTAGCTTTGTCTGTGGTGCGTCAATGCTGTATCGAGCCGCAAATTATCCAGTTAAGTCCAAACTGACAGTAGTGTAATCGAGTTTGTGTAGTCCGTACAGTGTAGTGACAGTGTAGAACTTATGGGTGCAATACATCTATTCTCCTAAGAGTGACTTACAAGTCGATATCTCGAATCGAGACACTAATTCCCCCGCTCCCCTTGACGTCAGTAGACGACCCGTTGCAAAGACTTTCGTAGAGTGCTTTGGGAAAGACAGTGTAATATACTACATGATTGTGTAAATTTCGCGAAAATGATCCTGGATTTTTCTTATCACTATCTGAACCATCCAGGAACTTCCATGGAAGATCTTGTTGTTTGTGACAATTGTGCTAAATTGATTCTTGTGTTTCCCCAATCAAGAGACCTAAGACTTGTGTCAAGTGATAGGCCGTCACTTTAGTTGTCCTTGACTTGGTGGTGGAAAATGAGCCATTATGTTTCCCGCGACCAGAGACGTTCACCATACGTTTGCAAATTATATGTGATTATTCTAGTTGCGTCGTCTATCGTATTATGTGTGTCCGTGGCATAGGAATAGTGATGGGGGAGTTATGCTTGTCTATGTGGGTTTGAGGTGCCAAGTTCTAAAATCACTGTGGACTGTTCGTTCTTTAGAGCTCTCTAGCACATGAGTTCTTGTTGATGAGTTTGAGTAACTTATCAAAAGCGGTAGGAGTCATGCCTGTCATGCACATCAATGTCGTTGGAATGTTCATCAATTCACGCTGCGGGCGTTTTGCTCGCTCAAATATAAGTGGGCGACAGACGAGAGGTGATGTGGGGCGGGGGGGCGTGAGCGAGGGGATATTTGTGTCAGTTAATTAACTCGCATAAAATAAAAGATGTGAATGGAGAGAGCCGATGATAGAGAGAGAGAGCACAATGCATAGAGGCCGGTGGAGGATAAAAGGGTCATTGTTTTTGCTTCTGCCCAGCCCTCCACAAAGAAGGAGCCGAGTAGGCATAGAGAAGAGAAGGAGTGGGGCGACTGCTGTGGGCTCACAAGACAGCGCTCGATGTACAGTGTTCAATTATTCGTCGACTAAGCCTTAATTGTCAACACGTTCAAGGGAAAGAACTGTGACTTGCACCTGTCCACCCCCGTTCCCAGTCCCAATAAACCAATCAGCTCCAACAGACTCTCACAAAGGAACTCTGCTGGGCTTCATTAAATCAACACTGCTTTCCTCTCTTGTCTCTCCAACCTATCCAGATGTGTTCCACATTAAAACTCAGAGCCAAGAATGCAAAAAGAGAAAATAGTTAATAGGATGTAAAAGAAAATAAACAGCTGATACAGTATGTGCTGTAACAGTAGGATTTCAACCATGACTAGGGACATTACGAGTTTGAGGCTGTGTCACCTCTCAAGCGACTTGACTCTCAGCTAAGGTCCATTTTCCAAGATTATACACAGATAACTGTGGACTCCCAATCCAAGTTTTAAAATAATGGGGTCCTCAAAACCACCTGTTTTCAGCCGACTTTTAGCTCTATATGAGGGCTGTACAAGTAGGCTGCTTTCAGTAAACTTAGTAGTTATTGGTGTGCTTACTAGGAGACTTAGGATATCGTGAGACAGATAAAAGGGCATAGTACAGTTAGTAAACTTTCACAATCAGAAGGCTTGTCCTGAAACCCCAACTGCCCCTTAAATAAGATCATAATGACAAGAACGGTAGCGCTTAACCGTTATAATCGTATAGGTCTATAGTCAGGACAATAATATCGACCAGGCGATCGTACTGGGATCCTCCCCGACATTGCACTGTCTACAATCATCTAGCTAATTTATTCGAATGTAGATATCCCACAAACTCCACATCGTTAGGTTGACTAATTAGTCAGTTATTCTAACACCAACTGAGGACCAGATTCATTTCATATTTGCTACATTATCATCTGAAGTCTAATAACACCACTTCCTTCAATCCCTCAAGACATAACTTAAATGAGCCCGAAACTGAAGGAAATTCATTATCATGGCACTCTAACAGAGAACTAGTGCCTCTGGAACAGAACGTTAGATATTCACAATCCCTCATTTGTACGTGAAATGTTCCCAAGCAAATTTTGCTAATGTTACAGCTATCATTAAATTCTTTGGATACATTGAAAAAACGAAAATGTTGAGAACCCTTTGATGATGATTCTCAAGTGTTATCTAGACTGTGCCAGCACCAACTACCATATCAACAATAATGCACTTCAGCAGATCATAGAAATGTCAAGATGGAATGTGTTTTTTTATGTCAGAGTTAAAGTACTGGAATATTTAAATATACTGATAACCTAAGAACACATCAGAAGTGATCTTTTGTATAAACCGCTAGGTGAAACGTATATTCAACCACTCTGCGCATGTATTGTAATTACCCAAATGAGATATTGGCAAGCTAATAACTTCAGTAAGGAAACCACAAATTTGTGAAGCTGATATTTCAGAGTCACAATCCATATAGTGTTCTTACATTAGAGGCTCTTGCTATTGTTGAGGCTATATTCAATTTTAGATAGTGAGAATCCTCTATATAATCATTCAATTTTGTAATGTGAGTATAAAAGTTATTGCATATGGTAAGTCCCTCATCTTTTGTAAGGTGATTGAAACCTAAAAACACTTTTCTCCATTACGGCTTGCTCTCAAGTCAAACCGTGGGGAGCTTACTACCTTACACTGAAAAAAACTTTAGACATAGTAAATCTTCGACACCTCCCACACATTAGAATTATCTGTGAGGTCCCTCAGTCGAGCAATGAATTTCAAACAGATTCAACCAAAGATCCAGGGGAATTTTCCAATCCCCCTCTCAAGAAGAGGGCACCCTTTCATTGGTAAGAATTAGGGCGTCAAAATATACAAACAACACATTGAATGAATATATTAATTACACTCCTTGGATGGAATAGTTGCTCAATACACCCAGTCACAACAAAGATCCCAAGCACCCGCCTCCTTTCAGTATAACACTCGGATTGGCCGGAGCTCACCGAAACCCAGCCAACCTCAGTGGATTTCACCATGAGGCAATCCCGGAACCTTCTCCAAAAACAGCTACCAGACGTTTACTCCTTCAAACAGATCGTAGGAGAAAAACTAAGGCCCATCTCAACCAGCATTTAAGATGTAAGGCTCCAAGCCAGGATATCTACCTCAATGTGCCAGACTCAACAAGAGAAACGGAAGCATGTAACACGAATAAAAATCCCTAGCCATTCAATACTGTTGCTAAAAAGTTACTAAAGTAAAAACCCTACACACAAAATAAGCTGGTAAAAGTCAGAAATACTCATTAGACCGTACACATACCGCCCCTAGATAAACAACACGAATAGTTTATGGATTTTGGAGCAACCAAATCACAACCATATTCACCAGTCACTGCCCACCGCGAGAACTCGCAGTGCGATGTTCCCACGCATGATAGAGCCAGCTTTGTTCTAGGAGTCACTAAACAATCAAAACACGGCGGAGCGCCCACGAAAAAAAACGCTCGACGCGCACAGGAGTATACAGGGCAAGATCCCTCAGCAAACCAAAGTGGCGGGACAAATTTCACCTTCTCCAGGGCATAAATAATCAGCAGGAACACATAACCAACACAGTCTGATCTTCTATCAAAACTCTCAAAATGATGTGGCGCCCTCCTAAGCAAACCGCCTAGTTTAGATGTAAGGCGTGAGCGTGCGACAATCGTCTTGCCCATCAGTATTGCAAAGAACTCTGAACCTGCAGCTCTTGCCAGCATCCCCATATGATCACCACAACCACACTTCCGAAACAGCAGGATGCACCCAAATGTCCCAGAACCAAACTTGTGCGAATAAAAATTGTTACAATCCCAGAGTAGCATCCAAGCTCATAAGAGACCCCTTCGACCACAAAAGACACATGCTGTAGATCACTTTCCCAAGGTGAATCCCTAAAGATTCTATAGGAACCGCAACGATCGGCACCCACGTTACATAAGCTATACACATACACTGTACACTAACGAACAAGAGCAGTATACTTTCTGTGTCTTATATACGAATCACGATCTAGTCTATAATCACCTAGCTTCAAAACTCAAATCCACCCTTTACAAACCCGTAATACAACTTTAATTCTTCGCTCCACTCCTTGACATTACAGAAGTTTTGTGTAGCATCTTCGTCTGAACAAACCCCAACCAAGACTACAAGCTTACACACCCGATTGCACACTCCAACTTCCCCCATATACACACTAAATCCAAAATATGGTAGCGATCAAACACTAATACAGAAAGCGGCTTACGGGAATCACCCATTAGCGGGAACCAGTCCCCTATACAAACTGACAAATGCTTATGCTTTTCACTCCCACCCTGAGTCTCCGGCCCATATTGCTAACATACTTCATAGGATCATGACGCCATATCTAAACACACTCGCTTCTACGCTTGTTCGGAAGGATTCATCATCGCACTCCTAGCACCCCAAGACCTACACCGCAAACGCACATCGGAGATCCAACCATGAACGACATATCACTTATGGCGTTCTTAGACCAACACGACCTCGCTTCGCGTCCATCGTAGCGCTGTCATAATGAGTTCAGATGCTTTACTCTTATTGACTCACCACTAACAACCTTCGCCGCATACCCTCCCTCCTGCCCTCCACGATGTTATAAGATAAATTTTCTAACACTACTTACCTTCGTATACATACAACCCATTACTATCTGTGCACTACCTCGCCCCCTCTCACACTCAATCGCCCCTCACTTATTCATCCAATAATCACCACCTCCAATATTTATGTACACTATTCTAATTACATAGATGATATAATTACCAACAAATAGAACAACGACTCTGAGCGTGACTGCAGACCATCACTCCGCCATCCCACCACCAGCCCCCCCAACACCCCAAAAAAAGCGACCCTAACCAATAAACACACCACCAACCACACCCACCACCGACACACACACGACACCACACTATTACACCACATCATCATCAACAGAAACACCAAAATACCGAGACATCCGCCAAAGAAAACGCATACTCGCACTTGCACACCGAAATCGAAGGTCACGCAACCCCACATATAATTTTACGTACCATAGAGAAGAAGAATAACACATCGACATTCTCCACAACACTACATAGTTACGGGAAAAATTCACCCTTGTTAAGCCTCCTTTATCATTATCACAGCGTGAGCCCCACCATCTCCCTACGCCACACCATACATGCAGTCATATCACCCATACACCTAGCGGACTCCGTCATTAACACACACCGCAATTCAGCTACCCACCTTGACGCAACGAACAACAAAACATATCCTTTATTTTGGAACGGCAAGCCAGACAAAAATTAAACATGCCTATTTATATATGGAATAATGATTCAGGAAGGGACATGTTTAAATATTAAGCATGTAGACTTCGTCAATAAAAGCATCGATCATACAAGTGGGTATTCTTAATCACGGAACTAAGTTCTCTAGAGAAAACAACCTATAGTACACAAGAAAAATGACTCTACGCACACCCAATAGATTAAAGAAGGGCTATTTCCCAATTTTTCCAACTCATACCAAAAATACCATTCACTATTCAGAGTTGATATAGGAAAAATAGAAGATCAAATCGATTAACAAAAATAATACCAAGAAGTATAATTGATAGAAACAAGAAATGTATGCAAAGTAGGTGTATGCAAAAAGATATAAAAGTTACAGAAGTCAAACCAAGAAAAGAAACAAAGAAGCTAAAAAACAAAGAAAACAACACAGCAACCTACCCTGTGCTATTAAACTAAAAACACAAGATATAATTGATTAAAAAAGCATTATAGAAAAATAAAAATTGAAAAAATATTAATCTTCTGTAACATTATCATCATAGAATACGAACTGGTGGACGTTAATGTCGAAACAGCGATGCAGCTAACAAAAACTATCATGGATGAATGGCTGCCTCTATCCAATTCAATCCAACTGAATTTGCGTGCATGTACCGCAAAAAATATGGCCCACTCGAAGACAAAAGTGGGAGAAGGGGGCGAAAAAGGTACAGTACTTTTTTGGTACTGCGGTCTGCCTGTTTGAAAAAACGAACCCCCATTGAGAGTCT
>NC_036846.1:4336520-4380426 GCF_002910315.2 Salvelinus sp. IW2-2015
TGTGTGTGTGTGTGTGTGTGTGTGTGTGTGTGGACCATCACTACGTGCATAACTGAGTGACCATGAGCCTCTATAAAAGGATACCTCCCCCACCACACATAAATAACACAAACAACCATGAATGCTGAGTGAAGGAAACACCATACCCTATTTTTAAAGCATACGAAAATCGGTATGTTTATTTTATGCCTAACTTTACAACCTCTTCCCATAGAGCCAATTTTTCCAAACTCCCAGTCCAACTTTTGATCATAAACACAATAGAACAGTGTTTTTCCTGAAACATGTATTTGCTTCACATAGCCTAGAGACTGAGGATACAATGTGAATGCTGCTGATTGTTGAGTACAGATGAAGGCACTTAAATTGATCACCCTGTTGCAGGAGAATTCTCCTGCAATGCATTTCCTGCAATGTATTAGAGGTTTAAAAATAACATTTGAGACTTGATTTCAAAACATTTATCATCCTCTACAAGAATGTCCATTAATTATAATCCACATAACAATTCACATTTCCTGTTGCAAACTGGCTCAAATTTAGTTCCTACATCTGTACCATGCATTTATAGATGCTCAAACAGACTAAACGTTTCACCAGTACTAATTTTCTAAATAGTGCTCAGGTGGAATTTCCCTAGAGAGATGATTTGATCCAGGTCTCATGATTCTTGCCCCCATCATGTCGCTTCTGTCCTCTAGACAAACCCTGACCCTCCCTGACCCTCCTTGCTCTGAGAGCTGCCCTGCTGGGCTTCCTCCTGCTGGACTCCCCCTGACCCTGGCTCCTGGCCTGGATCTCTTATCCCTCTCATTTCTCCTCTCCTCTCCTCAGGTGATGGGGGAGATGGGAAGGAAAGAGAGGGGGAGGTGAATACTTACACATTTTAGACTTAATTTTCACTTATGAAAAATGTATCAACCCCTACAAAAAATGTATATTAATTATAATACATATAATAATTCAAATTTCCTGTCGCTGCAGGACTATTTTCCTGCTGTGAGAAACTGGTTAAATTAAGAGAGCGCATCTGTAGCTAGATGTTCATAAACAACACTTTTTTTCATCCTACAGTACAATGTGACTGTTTCCTTAACAGTGGAAAGAAAGCCAAACTGGTGGGTTCCAAATAGAGTCCCAACAGCATCCTGCCTGAATTCCCAAATAGGACTGTGACTGCATTCCTAACCCTCCCTGCAGCCAGGCAAGAATAGATCTCAAACGGACTTACGGGCTAAACCTAGCCATACTTAACTAATCACACAGCATCCACATACCCACCCAGGCAAGCACAAATGCATCTATACACACACAAGCACAGACACCCAGACACACGCAGGCATGCATAGACACACCGCACACACACACATGCACGCACAGCCCTCAAAGCTACGCTGTTCTTCTAGCAAACCACCAGATTTCACCAAAAGGACACACATAATGAAATTACCCAGAAAGCAGCAGGCTTTTGTGCATTTTGAGAGAGAGTCTGGGACAGAGTCCATAGCTTGATCACTTTCATCATGAAGCTCTCTCTCTCCCTTTCCCTTTTCTCTCCCTCGTTTCCTCTCTCACTCGCTCCTAGTTCTAGAGGGACTCTTTCAAACCACAGACCTCGACACGGGCCTTCCAATAAAAACACACACACACACACACACGTTTATAAAGTTCATGGTTTTACGGCACATTCAGCAGAAACTGCTGTATCCCGAGCTCCAGACAAAAAGACTTGCAGAAAGAAAAGGAAAAATAAATATGGGGGGTGAAGGGAGGGGGAATGGAGGGGGAATGGAGTGAGAGAAAGGGGTACGGTAGGACTCTATCTGGCTCCATGCTATTCTCAAATGGCAGATTCTTTAAAAACCACAAAGCTGGAACTTGGTGACGGTTAATATTCAAATATTTGCTTTGAGTGATGTCAGGAGTGTTCATGGCGCACACACATGGACACACTGAGAAACCATAATCAACAGGGTGCTGGGTTCTGAGACATGAAGGACCGACCGGGAAACCATTAAGATTCTCACACGCACGCACGCACACACGCACGCAAACACACACACGAACAGTACTAGCCAGATGGAAGCTGTGCGTGTTGCAAAGACCAGCAGAGTCAGAACCAATCAGTTACATTTCAATTCAGAAGTTGAACTGAACATACTTTCCATGTTTAAATACCCGAGTTGAAGTCGTTTTAAAATGGAAATATAAACACTTGTGTTACAGGAAGGATAAAGAGGTCTGAGTCTGCCTCTCCTCCTCTCCTCCGCTTTATTCTATTACTATCAGATGCTCTCCATTCATCTTCATTTAGCTCCTCTGCTCTGTCTCAGAAGTGGTGCAGGGGAGTGTGTGTGTGTGTGGGTTAGTGGTGGTGGAGGAAGCATTGGGGTGCATTATTTCTTTAAATGATGCTGACCAATCAGAACTAACCGTCCTACGTCAGTGACAGGAGACATTGAGGTGGGACAGTGAATAACTACAGATGTTAATTTTCGCAACATCCTGATTCTTACACATCTGAACATTCAGGGGAACTTCCAATGAAGATCTTTGTGGTTTTGAACAATAAAGTGATCTTGTCTTACATGTGTCAAGGAAGTTCACTTTAGTGTGGGAAGAGAATTGTTCCCGAGCCAGAGACCACAACTGTTGAAATGGAGGTTCTAGTGTGTGTTCTATCGTATGTATGTGTGTCCAGTGGCATAGGGAATAGAGGGATGTGGCGGTTGCAGTTTGTATCTGTGGATGTGTTTAGCCACTACAGAGTCTTTGAGGAGTAACACAAACGGAGAGAGCTGGACCTTCCTCAGTCTTTGGGTTGGGAAGGGGGACAGAGGGGGATGGGGGGGGGGGGGGGGGGGGGGGGGGGGGGGGGGGGGGGGGGGGGGGGGGGGGGGGGGGGGGGGGGGGGGGGGGGGGGGGGGGGGGGGGGGGGGGGGGGGGGGGGGGGGGGGGGGGGGGGGGGGGCGGGGGGGGGGGGGGGGGGGGGGGGGGGGGGGGGGGGGGGGGGGGGGAGTGGTGAGTAGAGACCATGTAAACAGATGTGAGAGGGGATGAGAGAGAGAGAAAGCTAGGGGTGGAGGATAAAAGGGCTCATTGTTTTGCTTCTGCCCAGCTCTCCACAAGAGAGAGGGAGCGAGGTATGCATAGAGAAGAGAGAGGGGGGCGACTGCTGCTGTGGCTTCAAGACAGCGCTCGGCTTCAACAGTTTCCAAAGGAAATATTCTCAAACATTGCCACCCCTCTGTTCCACCCCCGTTCCCAGTCCCAATAAACCAAATCCAGCTCCAACAGACTCTCACAAAGGAACTCTGCTGCTTCAGTTAAATCAACACTTCTTTCTCTCTCTGTCTCTCCAACTCTATCCAGATGTGTCTCCACATTAAAACTCAGACAAAGAATCCAAAGACAGAGAAAAGTTAATAGGTATGTAAAAGCAAATAACAAGCTATTACAGTAGTGCTTACAGTAGGATTCACAGCAGGGCTTACAGTAGTGCTTACAGTAGGGCTTACAGTAGGGCTTTCAGTAGAACTTATAGTAGGGCTTACAGTAGGACTTACAGTAGGGCTTACAGTAGGGCTTTCAGTAGAACTTATAGTAGGGCTTACAGTAGGACTTACAGTAGGGCTTACAGTAGAACTTACAGTAAGGCTTGTTCAGTACTTTAAATAAGACATAAGAAAGAAGGTAGCTGTTTAGATCATAGTCTATATGTCTTGCTTGACCATCTAGTCTAACAATCATCTAGTCTAATTATCATCTAGTCTAACTATCATCTAGTCTAATTATCATCTAGTCTAACTATCATCTAGTCTAATTATCATCTAGTCTAACTATCATCTAGTCTAACTTAAACAAACTGAATGAAGTCATTGGCCATTGATACAGTGCCTTCAGAACGTATTCACACCCCTTGCGTTGTTCCACATTTTGTTGTGTTACAGCCTTAATTTAAAATGCATGACATTGAGATGTATTGTCACTGGCCAACACACAATACCCAATAATGTCAAAGTGGAATTGTGTTTTTTGAAATGTAAACTAATTAAAAATGAAAAGCTGAAATATCTTGAGTCAGTAAGTATTCAACCCTTTTGTTATGGCAAGCTTAAATAAGTTCAGGACAACAAATGTGCTTAACAAGTCACATAATAAGTTGCATGGACTCACTCTGTGTGCAATAATAGTGTTTAACATCATTTTTGAATGACTACCTTTTTTAATGACTAAATAACATTTTCTCCTTACGGCTGCTCTCAAGTCAAACCGTGGGAAGCTTACTACCTACACTGAAATAAAAACTTTAACGATAGTAAATCTTCACACCTCTCCACACATTGAATTATCTGTGAGGTCCCTCAGTCGAGCAATGAATTTCAAACACAGATTCAATCACAAAGACCAGGGAAGTTTTCCAATACCTCTCAAAGAAGGGCACCTTTTGGTAGATGGGTCAAAATAAAAAAGCACACATTGAATGAAGTTATTAATTACACTTTGGATGGTGTGTCAATACACCCAGTCACAACAAAGATACAGGCTTCCTTCTTAACTCGGTTGCCGGAGCGGAAGGAAACCGCTCAGGGATTTCACCATGAGGCCAATGGTGACTTTTAAACAGTTACAGAGTTTATTGGCTGTGGTAGGAGAAAACTAAGGATCAACAGCATTGTAGTTACTCCACAATACTAACCTAATTGACAGAGTGAAAAGAAGGAAGCATGTACAGAATAAAAATATGCATCCTGTTGGCAATAAGGTACTAAAGTAAAACTACCAAAAATGTGGTAAAGAAATATATTTTACATCCTGAATACAAAGTGTTATGTTTGGAGCAAATCCAACATATCACATCACTGGCTGCATCATGTTATGGGTATGTTTTCTAGGATAAAAATAAACGGAATAGAGCTAAGTACAGGCAAAATCCTAGAAAAAGGGGGACAAATTCACCTTTCAGCAGGACAATAAACTAAAACACAGTTTTTTATCAACATTGAATGTTCCTGAGTGGCCTAGTTAGAGTTTTGACGTAAATCGTCTTGAAAATCTATTGCAAGACTTGAAAATGGCTCTCCAGCAATGATCAACAACCAACTTGACAGAGATTGAAGAATGTTTAAAAGAAGCGATGTGTAAAATTGTTACAATCCAGGTGTGCAAAGCTCATAGAGACTTAACCAGAAAGACACAGCTGTAATCACTTCCCAAGGTGAATCTAACATGTATTGGCTCAGGGAGGTTACTACTTATCTAATCAAGATATGTTAGTGTTTTATTACATATTAGTGTTTTATTACTTCATATATTCTTTAACAAATGTTACAATTTAATTTTTCTTCCACTTTGACATTACAGAGTATTTTGTGTAGATTGTTGAAAAAAAAGTACAATTAAATCGATTTGAATTCAACTTTGTAACACAACAAATTGTGGAAAAAGTCAAGGGGTGTGAATACTACCAACGGGACATTAAAAACTGAAATATCTTATGTTTCACCGAGTCGTGGTTGAACGACGACATGGATAATATAGAGCTGGCGGGATTTTCCATGCGCCGGCACGACAGAGAAGCTACGTCTGGTAAGACGAGGGGCAGGGGTATGTGTCTATTTGTCAATAACAGCTGGTGCGCGATGTCAAATATTTTAAGAAGTCTCGGGGTATTGCTCGCCTGAGGTAGAGTACCTTATGCTAAGCTGTAGACCACAGTATCTACCAAGAGAGTTCTCATCTATATTATTCGTCGCCGTCTAATTAAAACCACAAACTGATGCTGGCACGAAGACCGCACTCAACCAGTTGTATAAGGCCATAAGCAAACAAGAAAACGCTCATCCAGAAGCGGCGCTCCTAGTGGCCGGGGACTTTAATGCAGGGGAACTTAAAGCCGTTTTACCTCATTTTTAATAGCATGTCACATGTGCAACCAGGGAAAAATCTCTAGACCACCTTTACTCCACACACAGTGTCACGGCTGTCTTCCTCCTCCTCGTCTGAGGAGGAAAAGTTTGAAGGATCCGAGGACCAATATGCAGCGTGGTATGTGTTCATCTTGTTTTTAATAGAAAGAGAACACTTAGCGAAACTAATACAAAAACAATAAACGACGACCGTGAAGCTTCATAACAAATAGTGCTAACACTAAACACTACACATAGACAATCACCCACAACCCACAATACAAAACAGGCTACCTAAATATGGTTCCCAATCAGAGACAACGCAAAACACCTGTCTCTGATTGAGAACCATATCAGGCCAAACACATAGAAATAGACAAACCAGACATTCAACATAGAATGCCCACTCAGATCACACCCTGACCAAACAAAACATAAAACATACAAAGCAAACTATGGTCAGGGCGTTGACAGTACCCCCCCCCCCTCAAGGTGCGGACTCCGCCGCAAACCTAAACCAATGGGGAGGGTCTGGGTGGGCATCTGTCCGGGTGGCGGCTCCGGCGCGGGACGTGGACCCCACTCCACCATAGTCATAACCCGCTTTGGTGGCGCCACTGGAGCGGGGATCCTTGCAGTGGGTCCCGGACTGAAGACCATCCTAGAGGGCGCCACTGGACTGAGGGCAGCTCCGAACTGAGGGCAGCTCCGGACTGAGGGGCAGCTCCGGACTGAGGGGCAGCTCCTGACTGGCGGGCGGCTCTGGCGGCTTCCTGACTGGCGGGCGGCTCTGGCGGCTCCTGACTGCGGGCGGCTCTGGCGGCTCCTGACTGGCGCGCGGCTCTGGCGGCTCCTGACTGACGGACGGCTCTGGCGGCTCCTGATGAACGGAACGGCTCTGGCGGCTCCTGACTGACGGGCGGCTTTGGCGGCTCCTGACTGACGGACGGCTCTAGCGGCTCAGGACAGACGGGCGGCTCAGAGGGAGCTGGGCAGTCGGGCAGCTCAGATGGTGCTGGGCAGACGGGCAGCTCAGACGGCGCTGGGCAGACGGGCAGCTCAGACGGGGCTGGACAGACGGGCACACCTGTAGGGAGGAGACGGAGAGACAGCCTGCGGCGTGGGGCTGCCACAGGACCCACCAGGCTGGGGAGACCTACAGGAGGCTTGGTGTTAGGAGGAGGCACCTGAAGGACCGGGCTGTGGGGGAGCACTGGAGCTCTGGTGCACAGTCTTGGCACCACTCTCCCAGGCTGGATAACTACTCTAGTCCGGACCCTCCAGAGTGCAGGCACAGGTTGAACCGGGCTGTGGGTGAGCACTGGAGATCTAGTGCCTACTACGCGCACCTCTCCCTTAGGCTCCACTCCCACATTTGCCCGGCACGAGCGGAGCGCAGGCATAGGACGCACTGCACCCTCCCAGCACCCCGGAGACACAGCACGCAGAGCCGGCGCAGGATACCCTGGACCGAAACGGCGTACCGGAGACCAGACACGCTGAGCAGGCACAATACGCCCTGGCTGGATGCCCACACTCACATGACACTTTCGGGGGGCTGCCCTATAGCGCACCGGGCTATGGGCACGTACTGGRGYCACCGTGCGCTTAACCGCATAACACMGTGCCTGACCAGTAACGCGCTGCTTATAATAAGCARGYGGAGTGAGCTCAGGTCTGCTACCTGGCTTAGCCACACTCCCCGTGTGCCWCCCCCRCAAAAWATTTGGGGGCTGCCTCTCGTACCTGTCGCGCTGCCTTGCTGCCTCCTCATATCGCCGCCGCTCAGCTTTCGCTGCCTCCAGCTCTGCTTTGGGGCGGCGATATTCCCCAGCCTGTACCCAGGGTCCTTTCCCATCCAGAATCTCCTCCCAGGTCCAGGAGTCCTGCGATCGCTGCTGCCCGATACCACGCTGCTTGTCCTTGGTTGGTGGGTTATTCTGTCACGGCTGTCTTCCTCCTCCTCGTTTGAAGAGGGAAAGTTTGAAGGATCGGAGGACCAATATGCAGCGTGGTATGTGTTCATCTTGTTTTTAATAGAAAGAGAACACTTAGCAAAACTAATACAAAAACAATAAACGACGACCGTGAAGCTTCATAACAAATAGTGCTGACACTAAACACTACACATAGACAATCACCCACAACCCACAATACAAAACAGGCTACCTAAATATGGTTCCCAATCAGAGGCAACGCAAAACACCTGTCTCTGATTGAGAACCATATCAGGCCAAACACATAGAAATAGACAAACCAGACATACAACATAGAATGCCCACTCAGATCACACCCTGACCAAACAAAACATAAAACATACAAAGCAAACTGTGGTAAGGGCGTGACACACAGAGACGCATGCAAAGCTCTCCCCCGCCCTCCATTTGGCAAATCGGACCATAATTCTGTCCTCCTAATTCCTGCTTACAAGCAAAAACTAAAGCAGGAAGTACCAGTGACTCGCTTAAAACGGAAGTGGTCAGATGACACGGATGCTACGCTACAGGACGGTTTTGCTAGCACAGACTGGAATATGTTACGGTATTCATCAAATGGCATTGAGGAGTATACAGCCTCAGTCATCGGCTTCTTCAATAAGTGATGTGGACAGTGACCGTACGTACATATCCCAATCAGAAGCCATGGATTACATGCAACATCCGTATCAAGCTAAAGGCTAGAGGTGCCGCTTCCAAGGAGTGGGTCACTAATCCGGACGCTTATAAGTAATCTCGCTATGTCCTCAGATGAACGATCAAACAAGCAATACAGGATTAAGATTGAATCCTACTACACCGGCTCTGATGCTCGTCGGATGTGGGAGGGCTTGAAAACTATTACCGACTACAAAGGGAAACCCAGCCGCAAGCTGCCCAATGACGCGAGGCTACCAGACGAGCTAAATAAATGTTATGTTCGATTCAACACAAGCAACACTGAAGCATGCATGAGAGCACCAGTGGTTCTGGACGACTGTGTGATAACGCTCTCGGTAGCTGATGTGAGCAAGACCTTTAAACAGGTCAACATTCACAAAGCCGCGGGGCCAGACGGATTACCAGGACGTGTACTCAAAGCATGCGCGGACTAACTGGTAAGTGTCTCCACTGACATTTTCAACCTCTCCCTGACCAAGTCTGTAATACCTACATGTTTCAAGCAGACCACCATAGTTCCTGTGCCCAAGGAAGCGAAGGTAACCTGCCTAAATTATTACCGCCCCATAGCACTCATGTCTGTAGCCATGAAGTGCTTTGAAAGGCTGGTCATGGCTCACATCAACAGCATCCTCCCGAATACCCTAGACCCACTCCAATTCGCATACCGCCCCAACAGATCCACAGATGACACAATCTCAATCATACTCCACACTGCCTTTTCACACCTGGATAAAAGGAACACCCATGTGAGAATGCTGTTCATTGACTACAGTTCAGCGTTCAACACCACAAAGCTCATCACTAAGCTAAGGACACTGGGACTAATCACCTCCCTCTGCAACCGGATCCTGGACTTCCTAACGGGCCGCCCCCAGGTGGTAAGAGTAGGCAACAACATGTCTGCTACGCTGATCCTCAACACTGTGGCCCCTCAGGGGTGTGTGCTTAGTCCCCTCGGGTACTCCCTGTTCACCCATGACTGCGTGGCCAAACACGACTCCAAAACCATCATTAAGATGGCGACGACACAACAGTGGTAGGCCTGATCACCGACAACGATGAGACAGCCTATAGGGAGGAGGTCAGAGGCCTGGCAGTGTGGTGCCAGGACAACAACTTCTCCCTCAATGTGAGCAAGACAAAGGATCTGATCATGGACTACAGGAAAAGGCGGGCCAAACAGGCCCTCATTAACATCGACGGGGCTGTAGTGGAGCGGGTCGAGAGTTTCAAGTTCCTTGGTGTCCACATCACCAACGAACTATCATGGTCCACACACACCAAGACAGTCCTGAAGAGGGCACGACAAGATTCGGCATGCGTCCCCAGATCCTCAAAAAGTTCTACAGCTGCACCATCGAGAGCATCCTGACCGGTTGCATCACCGGCTGGTATGGTAACTGCTCGGCATCTGACTGTAAGGTGCTACAGAGGGTAATGCGTACATCCCAGTACACCACTGGGGCCAAGCTTCCTGCCATCCAAGACCTATATACTAGGCAGTGTCAGAGGAAAACCCCCAAAATTGTCAAAGACTCTAGTCACCCAAGTCATAGACTGTTTTCTCTGCTAACGCACGGCAAGCGGTACCGGAGCGCCAAGTCTAGAACCAAAAGGCTCCTTAACAGTTTCTATCCCCAAGACATAAGACTGCTGAACAATTAATCAAATGGCCACCGGATTATTTACATTGTCCACCCCTCCATTAGTTTTTTACACTGCTGCTACTCACTGTTTATTATCTATGCATAGTCACTTCACCTACATGTACAAATTACCTCGACTAACCTGTACCCCCCGCTCATTGACTCGGTACCGGTAATCCCTCGTTATTGTTATTATATTGTGTTACTTCTTTTTTACTTTAGTTAATTTGGTCATATTTTCTTAACTCTTTCTTGAACTGCACTGTTGGTTAAGGGCTTGCAAGTAAGCATTTCACGGTGAGGTCTACACATATTGTATTCGGCGCAGGTGATGAATAAGGTTTGATTTGATTTGACTTTCTAGAGGCACTGTGTGCGCTGTTTATGAAGAGCTTTCCATGCTTTTCATAAGGCAAACACATCTTATTGCATGGATAATTCCCGTTCAGACTCTAACCAGACAGAGAGAACAGTGGAAACTCATAAAGGACAAATAACTCTCTGTCTGAAGTCATAAAAAGTGGGCAGGTAAATAGCCTGGGACCCCTGCTTGGGTTTATAGGGTCTACGTGATGTCGTTCCTAACTGATGGAGACAGACACAGGAGAGGTGGACATCAGTAACTTTATAAAGAGAAGCTTGGCCATGGGATAATAATCTGGTCAGCTCAAACTCAAAGGTTAGGAGAAATGGCCTGTGTCATATGTGTGCGTTTGAGCGTGTGTGTGTGTGTGTGTGCGTGTGTGTTTGTGTGCGTGTTTGTGTGTGTGCTTTAACTGTGTCTCCATACACTATTAAATAGCTTTAAATCATCTGTCCAGCTGGTGGACTCTACAGTGCTTCTTTGTGCCCCTCTGTCCCACTGCAACAGCCACACACATTCACATGTTCACACACACACACACACACACACACACACACACACACACACACACACACACACACACACACACAAACAAACTAGAAGATTACTTTTAAATTCAGAAAGGATGTTTGCTGAAAAAAATAAATGACATTCAATTCAGCATTGAATAAAGGTGCATGTTTAAGTCTCCACCTGATTGAGTCTGACCACAGGTCAGATACCACTATGATGAAACACGAAATGTGTTTGATGGATCCTTTCTGTCTTCTTATAATACCTCTTAAAGGGAAAGTAATCCAAAAGTGACTGAAAGTAATCAGATTACGTTACTGAGTTTGGCTAATCTAAACCTTACATTACTGATTACAGTTTTGGACTGGTAACTAGCAACTGTAACGGATTGCATTTGGATAGTAACCTAGCCAACCTTGCCCACACATGCACACATTGCAATTGCCACCTCCCTCTATCACCCTGCGCACAACTTTTGGACTTAACTTTCTTAGGACAAAAGGAGACAGCCATGTGAATAGAGAGAAAATAATGAGAATGGAAGAAACAGAGTCAGTAAAGGCGTGTGTGTAAGAGAGAGAGAGGGGGGGCAGTGAGAGGTAGGGGTGAAGGGACAGGGGGGGGTCATCCACCTTGTCATCCCTGAGGCTGACGTAGAATCCCCCACTCCCCAAATCGGGACAACACACTGACCTACCTCCTCCTGCCTCCCCCCTACCTCCTCCCCTGTCCCCAGCTCTGTCAATGTGACCCCATACATTCATAGACATCATTGAGCACCAGGCCTGCCTTTGTTCCCGGGTGAAACCTCATATCACGCCCCAGCCAGCCTGCTCTACCACCAGACATATGGCAGGCCAGGCCTGGGACCACAACCCAGCCCAGGAGAGAAATAAGGAGAGAGAGGGGGGGGGGGGGGGGAGGGGAGCCTCTGCCTGTGAATAATCATTTGGCTTACTCACTGTTAGCCTTGCTGCATCTTCTCTGACCGTCAATCTGGAGGGGAGGACAGAGCGAGAGAGAGAGAGAGAGAGGGAGGGGGGAGGGAGGGAGGGTAGACGGGAAATTCTCAAACACCATTCCTTTATTCTGAGTAATGGAACTGAAACTTTTCTACATACACACAGAGTAATGGAACAAAATGTTGTTTGAACAGCTAGCTCCCCGAAGTTTGTTTGTGTGAAAGAGGAGAGAGAAAGAGAGGGAATGAGAGAAAGAAAGAGAAGAGCCAGAGAGCCTTAGAGCTACAGATTGAGATTGATTTATTTTTACAAGTGAAGGAAAAAGAGAAGAGGTGGGGGGGAGTCGGGTTAAGTGCTTAGATGGTGGGGGTGGTGTGTGTGCGTATATGGTGTGTAAGCCCCCCCTCCCTTTACTGGGTGGTGTTGGTCGCCTTGAAATATAACCCCCTTTCTGTGAGCGCCAAGCCGACAGCCTGTTCACGGGGTGTCTCCTTCCAAGAAAGGAGGGAGAAGAAGGAGTGACAGAATGTAAAAGGAGGGTTGGGGAGCGAGGGGCAAATGGAGTGGAATGAATTGTAGTGCTAACACACATAGGCTGATTGCTGAGCTGATTAGCTGACTAGCGCTGCTCGGCTAGATAAAGAGAGAGAGACTGCACACTAATTACTGATCAGAACTTCAGACCCCTGATCTCCTTTTCTCTGTCTCCCTCTCTGCACTCTTTCTCTCTCCCTCGCTGCTCTTTTTCTCTCTCCTCTCTCTTCTCTCTTTCTCTCTCCTCTCTTTCAACTTCCTCTATCCATATCTCTCTTACTGCTGTCTTGCTCTTTCTCCCTCTCTTTTCCCCTCCCTCTCTCTTTGCTCCCCCTCCTCTCTCCCTCACTCTCACTCTGGCTGCTGTGTGAAGTTGTCTGCTACAGGGCAATGCTGAACCCTTTCCATTTTATTTTATTTCAACTTACCCCGTGACTAAGAAATACTGCACCAACCATCTTAGTTAGATGTGAAATTGCGTGACTAAGATCTAAACAAAAACATAAAAATTGAAGACAGATTTCTTGAGTTATCTCAGATTAATTTGGACTATTTTGAGGAAGTGTATACTTGCTACAGCATCTCAAAATGCACAAACAGTACTATTGCTGTTTCTTCTCGTATTTCAAGCGAAGGTCTTTTAAAGGAGCACTGTATATGAGCACACTCGTTTGGTTTGCATAGCCAGGTTCTGCTAGGCGCCAGCCGAACCGAAGCATGCGGAAGGCTTAAAGAGGTTTCAGCTCTACAGTTACCATTGCTTTGTACAGCGTCACTACCAATCTATGTTTCTTTTAACATCACGCTATCCTGTCTGTTGTTGACATCTCATCTTGTTGTCTCATCTTTTCAGAGCTATTGTAATACACAGGCAAAGAGGATTATATGTGCAGCTTCAATAACATCAGATGCTTTGTCATAATATTACTCCCACTCACAATCCATTTGCATGAAGTAAGAAAGGTCCAAATGAAAACAAACTGCATAGCGCCTGTACTTCAGTAAGACAATGGGTAGACAGTAACTGGGCTCTGTCCTTTACAGAACATCCTCTCCAGTCCAGATCTTGACCAACTTCAGTCTACCCAGATAAGATCCAACTCTCCTATCCTACTGTTTCTTCAACCCATTTCTCATCAGAGTACACCACACCACACCAAGGAAATGTGAGAGGACATCATTTATTACTACTACTAGACCTGTGTGTGTGGATATAGGACCTCTCTCTCTCTCTCTCTCTCTCTCTCTCTCTCTCTCTCTCTCTCTCTCTCTCTTCTCTCTCTCTTCTTCTCTCTCCTCGCTCTCTCGCGCTCTCTCTCTCTCTCTCTCTCTCTCTCTCTCTCTCTCTCTCTCTCTCGCTCTCTCGCTCTCTCGCTCTCTCGCTCTCTCTCTCGCTCTTGCTCTCTCTACAACAGAGAAAATTAAATGATTAGAGTTGAACAAAGGTTACTCACAAGCATGCTATCTCATCATGGTAGATGATCTTATCTTTCCAATGATGCAGTAGACAGGTCTGTATGATTTCGCACAAATAGAGACCAATAAGACTTAGAAAGTATTTACACCCCTGACTTTTTCATTGTGTTACAGCCTGATTTTGAAATGTATAAAATTGAGATGTTGTGTCACTGGCCTACACACAATACCCCATAATAGTCAACCCCTTTGTTATGGCAAGCCTAAATATGTTCAGGAGTACAAATTAGCTTAACAAGTCACATAATAAGTTGCATGGAAGGATCAAAAACATTGTAGTTACTCCACAATACTAACCTAAATGATAGAGTCAAAAGAAGGAAGCATGTACAGAATACAATTTTCAACATTGAATGTTCCTGAGTGGCCTAGTTACAGTACAGTTTTGACTTAAATCGGCTTGAAAATCTTTGGCAAGACTTCAGAGCTTGAAGAATTTAAAAATAATGTACAAATATTGTACAATCCAAAGTGTGCAAAGCTCAGAGCTGTAATCAGTGCCAAAGGTGATTCTAACATGCATTCATTCAGGGGTGTGAATACGTATGTACATTTTATATTTCCATATTTAATTTTCAATAAATGTGTTAACATTTCTATATACATGTTTTCACATTGTCATTATGCGGTATTGTGTGTAGACGGTTGAGAGAAAAAAATCGATTTATTCCATTTTGAATTCTGGCTGTAACACAACAAAATGTGGTAATAAGTCAAGGGTTACGAATACTTTATGAAGGCACTGTAATTACCCTACAAATGAACCCTTGTCGTTAATCTCACAATGCTAAGGAAACCAAGCTAAAATTCCCTCTAAAATATCCATCTCATTAGCTAACCCTTGTAAAAACAGAATTCCGGATGGTCATTTCCAACCCAGACAAAGTGATGCACACTAACTTTTTTTTTAAAGATACAAAGATACAAAAACAGGAAGAACAGAAAGGTAGAAAGGTGGTCAGTGTTGTGCTGGTTGTTTTGATGGCGGTTTGATGAAAAGTAGTGTGATTCAAAATATGCTCTACGGCAACACCCTTCTTTCTTTAAGTCCGATCCTCCTTTTTTCTTTTCCTCTCCAGAAGTTCTGATCATCTCCTGCAATGTTCCACTCGGAGTGAATCCAAGAGGAATATAGACTATAATACCGCCGATTCATTTTCTTAAAGCGTTCTCTAACTCGAAGATGTGAAACACTCGTGTTCCATTTAGGAATGTGGCTATCTAGAGTTTAAAAAAAATCAAGGCCACATGTTCAGCCTTCTCCGCTAAAAAACAAATGTTGATAGCAGCGGGAGAGAACATGCCAGGTTTGTCGTTGACGGAGAGAGTTCATGTGTAATCTTGGCTCTGAGGCCTCTTCAAATGTTCATCAGTTGGGAATGTAATGTTGTTGCACAGGATTTTCTTTCTCACAGACATCAACAATAAGAAGATAGACAGATTGACTTAGACTGATTGAAGGATAAGTTCAGTTGTGTGAGGGGTATTCAGTTGACTGAGCCTGGAGTTAAATTAGTTTAATGGTATGTCTCTGTCTCTTTCTCTCCCTCTTTTCTCTCTCTGTCTGTCTGCTATCTCGCCCCGTCTCTCTTTCTCTAGCTTTTAATTAAAAAGAGTCTCTCTTAATCTCCTGCTCAACACACTCTGCTTACTAATGACTTGGAAGGATCTTACCCCCCACAAATAAAAAAACGACAGAAAGAAAGAAAAGAAGAGGGAGAAAGAACGAGATGAGTGAGTGTGTCAGCATACAAGTGTCTTTGTGTGAAAGTGTGTCTGTGTGTGTGAGTGTAATCCTCTGTGTCAGTTTTTGTGTGTGTGTGTGTGTGTGTGTGTGTGTGTGTGTGTGTGTGTGTGTGTGTGTGTGTGTGTGTGTGTGTGTGTGTGTGTGTGTGTGTGTGTGTGTGTGTGTGTGTGTCCATAAGTGAGTGAGTCGGTGTGTGTGAATGTCTGTGTGTGTGAGTGAACTTTCTGTACCGGTGTGTGGTGCGTGTGTGCATGTGTGTGTGCGTATGCCTGTGTGTGCTCATATGCCTGTATGTGCGCATATGTGTGTGTGCTTATGTCTGTATGTGTGTGTGTGTGACTATGTGCTAGATCCCCTGTTGTCTCCTCTCCTCCTGTTCCCATAGGAGGAGGGCCGAGGGGTCAGGGGGTCAGCAGCGGCCTGACAAAGGACCCGAGCCGTCACAAAAGTCAGTGTGTGTGTTGGGAGGGGGACTGGGGTAGGGGGAGAGTCACTTATTACCATAGTCCCTGGCCTGGCATTAACAATGATGGATCAGCATCTGGACACCACGGAGAGAGAGTGTGTCACTTATCCCTCAGCAGGAGGAGAGAGAGGCCTGAAGAGGCCTGGGAGAGAGAAGGGGACGGTAGACTGTGTTAGACATCTGTAGAAATCCATCTGCATCGGTAGCCATCCATCTGTAGCAATCCAACAGCTGAGTGCTCTACTGAGATTCAAATATATTCCTCTTGCATCTAATCATGGTAATTCATTGATCCTGAGTAGAAATGTAGGACTATGCGTTGACATGCATCAGAGCTGTCATTGACAGCGACAAATGCATGTCTGTCTGTCTGCACAGTCAATGAGTGGCTAGCCAAACAAGTACAACATATCTACCGCATGTACTGTATAATAAACAGGATTGGTATACCGATATTAGGATATCCTCAACCTCCATGCCGCAACGGGAGAAGGAGGAAGCATCAGCAGGGGGAGAGACGGGAGACAGAAAGAGGAGAATGAGATGGAGGGAAGAGAAGAATGAGAGAAAAGGGGAACCAGACAAGACTAATGAATAAGGTGTAATGCCTGATCAGTAGAACTTTGTAATGGATATGAACACTAGCAGTGTAATTAGTGTTGTCTTTCATTAGCTGAAACACGTCTACGCAAACTAGCCTCCTCTGTTGCTTTTCTCTTCGTTCTCGCTCCCTCTCTTTTTACTCTTTCTCTCTCAGAGAGGGTTCTGATGAGACTCTTGGGACTAGGCTGTGTGTGTGTGTATGTGTGCATGTGTGCCTTGAGTCTGCGTCGAGGAAAACTTGCAAGGAGAGCAGGCCAGTAAAATCAGATCATTAGCGTGTTTTGAAAGTTATTTTTATTTATCCGGTGCGAGCTCTGATTTGAATTAATAGCCCATCAGACAATCAATTAGCATACGCGTTCCAGCTCTTTCCTTCGCACACAGGAAAAGGGTTGGCAAGTCCTCGCCAATAAAGCAACGCTTAGTAGTTTGACATTTCAACTTTCGTTTAATGCAAATTTGCTAAATCTCTCTCCCCTTCTCTCAGACTAAGACGTCATACAGCAGGATGCTTATGAATGATTCATAAGTTATTCCAATGCTAAGGGTTTGCAGCTATAATGTGTATCTGTGCTGCTTTTAATGTTCTCTCTCATCAGAGTGACGTTGCCACTATATTTCTGCTCCTGCTTTTCAGCAGCTACATCGATGTTAAGCATTAACACAGGGGCTGCTGATGCTCTTCCTCTCAGAGGGTTTGTAGAAAATACACATTTCTGTAACACACACATTTCTGTTGACGCTCAAGACTCTTTGGCTGTCAGAACTCTTGTTTACTTTCATTTGTACCGTGTACTCACTCCCAAATACCGAATTTCTATTCAAAACATGTATCTGCTTTTTGCCTTTACATGTTACTTTTACTTATCTGGAGCGACTTTTGAGAGCAGTCAAGGTCTGGACTAGAAGTAAATATGACTTTGAGTTGTTGTTTTAAGGGGGAACCTAAATTCTGCGGAACCCTGAGGTAAAATGGCAGAGTTGGCGTGGAGCCAAACACGCACCAAAGCATCGACGGCCTCCCTCTCCTTAATGGTGTTTGATTAAAACCTTTCCCTGACTTTACTGACTTTAAAAAGACAGACTCTGATTTCCTCCCTGGATCTCAGTCCTGAAGGATGTCAAATACACCCTGGGGATAACCGAGGGGTCGTTAGCCGGCAAATTCCGGAGCGATCAGAATTTGTCAAGTGACTCAAACACGCACACGCACTTACATACACACATACACACGAACCCCCTCTGTTCCTCAACCCCAATGAACCCGAGCAGGCAGAGTTCTTCAGATAAACCACTGGTCTAGAAGCCATTATGCTCCTGTAGTCAGAGGCGTGTAATATGTACCCCTTCCCTTCCACACCACCAGGACAGATAATAAACACAAGTCATGTTTTTACTGTCTGGCCTGCTTAATTGCGGTCATAAAGTAAGATCCTGCAGTAATAACTAATAGAGCCCCACCAGCTTACTAGCTTTATAGGAGAGAGTTACACTGCAGTGGCTGTGACTGTGTAGTTCCTTCTGAAGTGAGTACTGCTAGATACTTTGAGGATGCTAGGGACCTTAAACAGAGCTGCCGATTCGAAGCACTTTCTTAGTGCTTACTCGTTTTAAGCACACAATAGTTGCTATATGTGATTTCGACAAGTAAATGGTTTATGAGTTTTGACTTGGCTTGTCTAGGATATAAAGTGGTGCGGAAATAAACATCTTTAATACATCAAATCAATCCAGTGGGCTTCAAACAGACTGCAGCAGTTCACATTCAATCCAAAAATCATTGTTTTACAGTTGAATGTGTTCGTGCTGGGATCTCTTCCTTTCTTGCAGGAATAGACTACAAACTGAAGTTAAAGGACAAGGGTTGTGGCTAGACGTCACCCTTAAAGATAAATGGGTCCCGGGCTATGGCTCACACCACCCTAAACCTCATAGAACAACAGAGGGGGATATTTCTGCAGCTCTGAGAAATGCGATCTGGGGATCCATAAAAGTTTCCACGGAAATGGCCCAGAATTAGGAACACGTGGCGTTAGCCCCTGCAACACAGCCCAACGACAAGGCAGCATCAGCACCCCCCAAAAAGAGTCTGCGTCTCGACTGCTTCACATCTGTTTTTGGGGGACGGGGGAGACGGGGGACGGGGGGGGTAATAAATCTTTTCCCTAATGAATGAACACCCCCAAAAATATGTCACCCCGAGACCCTGCATGTGGGGAACATTCAACCAACCCACATAGAAGAGCTATTGTTCACTCTTTCTCTTCTCAAACACATGCAGCACGGGTCAGCAAAGAACCACTACATTGCGGTTGTTGGCTGTTATTTCTTTGTCCTGGCTGCATGTGTTGATCCCCCACCTTTGAGACACTTTAAATAGGAGTATTGTGTTGCTATCTATTGAGATGGCACACTTCCATCTAGATAGTTGTCAAGCTATCTAGGATTTAACAGCAGGAAGTTACGGAAACGTGGCAGTCTGATTTTAACACGGTTAGACGTGTTTTATACTTAATCAACATTCATTTTGAAAGGGGAAGTCAATCTGTCTTCACTTATTTGTAACTTAATAGCGAAAGCAAGCAAAGAAAGAGGATTTGAAATCGGATCATTCTTTCTATTACGAACAACAACATGTTCCCATTGTTCCACAACTGTTGGAAATCCTCAGAAATGTTGCTTTGAAGATAGACAGAGAGAGTGGAACAGAGAAAAAGGGAGTGACGTGGGAAGAGAAGATCCCCAGCTATTAAACTGGGGCACCTCTGGCTGACACAGGATATCTTTGTCTGCGATATGAAAAGCGGGCATGAGATATTGTAGTGATCGGGTAACAGCACACCATATGCCAGATGTGTGTTGACCAGGGAGCGGGGCTTTGCGCAGTCACAACATGAATGCAGGGTGGAACCCCACATATAATCTCCTTCTGTGTTCATCATATTAGTCATATTGTCTCTGTATGATACTTATAATATTATAGGCTTCTGTTGGCGACCGGAGGAGTTCAAGTAGTGTTTGACACAGACTAAAGAAGCCATTATAATCCCGATACTTGCTATGCATTTGACGGCACTATTCTCTTTCTCAACTGGGGCGCTGAAAACTTTTGTAATTCGTGTCATTGATGTGCTGACAGGGAATCTCAGTACTAAATCTTTTGCATGGTATTTGTTTCAAATACATACAGTACCAGTCAAAGTTTGGACAGCAACTCATTTGAGGGTTTTTCTTTATTTTTACTATTTTCTATATTGTAGAATAACAGTGAAGATATCAAAACTATGAAATAACACATATGGAATCATGCAGTAACCAAAAAAGTGTTAAACAAATATATATTCTATATTTGAGATTCTTCAAAGTAGCCACCCTTTTCCTTGATGACAGCTTCGCACACTCTTGGCACTCTCTCTGTTAGGTATGCGTAACTGGCTGTTAGGGAGTCAGGGGCAGGAGAGCAGAAGTTGGGCAGCCAAAGGAGCCTTTTATTTCGGCGAACAAAACACACGGCACTAAGAACACTAAACACAATATGGGTTGACATAACCCAGCGCAAACCAGTCTAGCGTGCACATACACACAAAAAATAATAATAATCCACACACAGACATGGGGGGGGGGAACAAAGGGTTATATACACGTCTAATACTGAGGGAATTGAAACCAGGTGTGTAGGAAAACAAGACAAGACAAATGGAAAAATGAAAGGTGGATCGGCGATGGCTAGAAAAACGGTGACGTCGACCGCCGAACGCCGCACGAACAAGGAGAGGAACCGACTTCGGCGGAAGTCGTGACACTCTCAACCAGATTCATGAGGTAGTCAGCTGGAATGCATTTCAATTAACAGGTGTGCTTTCCTTCTTATTGCTTTTGAGCCAATCAATTGTGTTGTGACAAGGTAGGGGTGGTATACAGAAGATAGCCCTATTTGGTAAAAGACCAAGTCCATATTATGGCAAGAACAGCTCAAATTAGCAAAGAGAAACGACGGTCCATCATTACTTGAAGACATGAAGGTTAGTCAATACGGAAAATGTCAAGAAGTTTTAACGTTTCTTCAAGTGCAGTCGCAAAAACCATCAAGCGCTATGATGAAACTGGCTCTCATGAGGACCTCCACAGGAAATAAAGACCCAGAGTTACCTCTGCTGCAGAAGATATGTTAACTGCACCTCAGATTGCAGCCCGAAGAAACACTTCACAGAGTTCAAGTAACAGACACATCTCAACATCAACTGTTCAGAGGAGACTGCATGGATCAGGTCTTCATGGTCGAATTGCTGCAAATAAACCACTACTAAAGGACAACAATAATAAGAAAAGACTTGCTTGTGCCAAGAAACACGAGCAATGGACATTAGATCGGTGGAAATCTGTCCTTTAGTCTGATGAGTCCAAATTTGAGATTTTTGGTTCCAACCGCCGTGTCTTTGTGAGACGCAGAGTAGGTGAACGGATGATCTCTGCACGCGTGGTTCCCAACATGAAGAACGGAGGAAGGGGTGTGATGGTGTGGGGGTGCTTTGCTGGTGACACTGTGGGTGATTTATTTAGAATTCAAGGCACACTAAACCAGCATGGCTACCACAGCATTCTGCAGCAATAGGCCATCCTATCTGGTTTGCGCTTAGTGGGACCATTACGGACTACAAAGGGGAGCACAGCCGCGAGCTGCCCAGTGTCACGAGCCTACCAGACGAGCTAAATAACTTCTATGCTCGCTTCGAGGCAAGCAACACTGAAGCATGAATGAGAGCATCAGCTGTTCCAGATGACTGTGTGATCATGCTCTCTGTAGCCGATGTGAGTAAGACCTTTAAACAGGTCAACATTCACAAGGCCACAGGTTCAGACGGATTATCAGAATGTGTACTCCGAGCATGCGCTGACCAACTGGCAAGTGTCTTCACTGACATTTTCAACCTGTCCCTGACCGAGTCTGCAATACCAACATGTTTCAAGCAGACCACCATAGTCCCTGTGCCCAAGAACAACAAGGTAACCTGCCTAAATAACTACAGTCCTGTAGCAATCACGTCTGTAGCTATGAAGTGTGGTCATGGCTCACATCAACACCATTAATGCAACCGCTGTGTCAGATTTCAAAAACGCTTTACGGTGAAAGCACACTTTGCGATGATGTTAGGTCTGCACCTAGCCACAGAAACCCATACAGCCATTTTCCAGCCAAGGGGATTGTCACAAAAGTCAGAATAAGCATTAAAATGAATCACTTACCTTTGATGATCTTCATCTTGTGGCACTCCCAGGTCTCCATGTTAGACAATAAATGTTTGTTTTGTTCGATAATGTCCCTCTTTATGACCAAATACCTCCTTTTTGTTCGCCCGTTTTGTCCAGTAATCCAGTAATAAAAGGCGCGTGCACTAATTCCAGATGAAAAGTTTTTAAAAAGTACAATAAAGGTTAGTAGAAACATGCCAAACGATGTTTAAAATCAATCCTCCGGTTGTTTTTGTCATAAATAATCAATAACATTTCAACTGGACAAAAGCTTCGTCAATAGGAAAGGAGAAACAAGAAAGGCGCGTTCCCGATCAGGGCGCATGGCTGATGAATGGAAATTTCCACTGGCCACTGATTGAAAGTGCTGTATCTCCCTCATTTTCAGAGTAAAAGCCTGAAACAATGCCTAAAGACTGGCCACATGTAGAGGAAGACACGGAGCTCGTGAACTGGGTCCTAAGTCTTTGTATGGTGGATAGGCTTACAATGGAAAAACAGCCTTTCAAAATAATAGTACTTCCTGGTTGGATTTTCCTCGGGTTTTCGCCCGCTGAGTAGCAAGCAGTTTAATTTGGGAACGCTTTTCATCCAGAATTTTGAATGCTGCCCCCTACCCTTTGTGAAGTTAACCCAGAAACCCTAGACCTACTCCAATTTGCATACCGCCACAACAGATCCAACAGATGATGCAATCTCTATTGCACTCAACACTGCCCTTTCCCACCTAGACAAAAGGAACACCTACGTGAGAATGCTATTCATTGACTACAGCTCAGCGTTCAACACCATAGTGCCCTCAAAGCTCATCACTAAGCTAAGGACCCTGGGACTAAACACCTCCCTCTGAAACTGGATCCTGGACTTCCTGATGGGCCGCCCCCAGGTGGTAAGGATAGGTAACAACACATCAGCCACACTGATACTCAACACAGGGGCCCCTCAGGGGTGCGTGCTCAGTCCCCTCCTGTATTCCCTGTTCACCCATGATTGCATGGCCAAGCACGACTCCAACACCATCATTAAGTTTGCAGACGACACACCAGTGGTAGGCCTGATCACTGACATCGCTGAGTTAGCCTATTGGGAGGAAGTCAGAGACCTGGCAGTGTGGTGCCAGGACAACAACCTCTCCCTCAACGAGATCAAGACAAATTAGATAAATGTGGACTACAGAAAAAGGAGGACCGGGCACGCCCCCATTCTCATCGACGGGGCTGTAGTGGAGCAGGTTGAGAGCTTCAAGTTCCTTGGTGTCCACATCACCAACAAACGATCATGGTCCAAACACACCAAGACAGTCGTGAAGAGGGCAAAACAAAGCCTATTCCCCATCAGGAGACTGAAAAGATTTGGCATGGATCCTCAGATCCTCAAAAATTCTACAGCTGCACCATCGAAATCACCACCTGGTATGGCAACTGCTCGGTCTCCGACCTTAAGGCAATGCAGAGGGTTGTGCGTACGGCCCAGCACATCACTGGGGCCAAGCTTCCTGCCATCAAGGACCTCTATACCAGGCAGTGTCAGAGGAAGGCCCAAAAAATTGCCAAGGACTCCAGCCACCCTAGTCATAGACTGTTCTCTCTGCTACCGCACAGCAAGCGGTACCGGAGCGCCAATCTAGGTCAAAAAGGCTTCTTTTTTATTTTTCCTTTATTTAACTAGGCAAGTCAGTTAAGAACAAATTCTTATTTTCAATGACGGCCTAGGAACAGTGGGTTAATTGCCTTGTTCAGGGGCAGAATGACAGATATTTACCTAGTAAGCTCAGGGATTCGATCTTGCAACCTTTTGGTTACTAGTCCAACACTCTAACCACTAGCCTACTTTGCCGCCCGAAGCTTAACAGCTTCAAAATGGCTACCCAGACAATTTTCATTGTCCCCACCCCACCCCCCATTTTTACACTGCTGCCACTCTCTGTTTATTATCCATGCATAGTCACTTTACCTCTACCTACATATACATATTACCTCAATTACCTCGACTAACCGGTGCCCCCACACATTGACTCTGTACCGGAACACCCTATATATAGCCTCGCTACTGTTGCTCCTTAATTATTTGTTGTATTTTTTTTTCTTTTTCTAAAAACTGTATTGTTGGTTAATTGCGTGTATATAAGCATTTCACTGTAAGGTTGTATTCGGCGCATGTGACTTGATTTGATGGAGTGCTGCATCAGGTGACCTGGCCTTCACAATCACCTGACCTCAACCCAATTGAGATGGTTTGGGATGAGTTGGACCGCTGAGTGAAGGAAAAGCAGCCAACAAGTGCTCAGCGTATGTGGCTTTTGGAAAAGCATTCCTCATGAAGCTGGTTGAGAGAATGCCAAGAGTGTGCAAAGCTCTCATCAAGGCAAAGCATCCCTACTTCTAAATCCCTAAAATCTAAAATATATTTTGATTTGTTTAACCCTTTTTTGGTTACTACATGATTCCATATGTGTTATTACATAGTTTTGATATCTTCACTATTATTCTACAATGTAGAAAATAGTAAAAATAAAGAAAAACCCTGGATTGAGTAGGTGTGTCCAAACTTTTGACTGGTACTGTACCTATGAGGAGAAGTCATTTTGAAAGGCCTTCTTTGTGTACACAACAAGGACTAGTCTATTGCCATCTCTCTTTTAGTGTTTTCTTTGTATCCAGACCTGAAGAGTGAAGGGCTACAGAACAACACTTTCTATTCAAACCCAAGAAAGTAAACCACACATAAACCGCAGCAGGCACATAACACAAACTACATACCACACCACAGGGCTCTACGCTGCCATTTTTTACAAGGAGCATATGTGCTCCTAAGTTGAAAAATGTAGGAGCGCATGAAGAAATCTAGGAGCACAATCACAAATATTAGACATATTCATGATACGAATTTCCAGCAATTACAAAATATAGGGTTAAGGAGCACCAGAAAATGTGATTTTTAAGACAGAGATGTAGCCTACAAATGAATTCTAGCTACCTTTGAAGCTCATCTCCTGAAGAAGCTCTCCCTTTTCCTTTCTTTCTTTCCCACTAAATGTTATATGGGGTATTTTTTTCTATGGCACTTGTGCACCCAAACTAAAATTCCGGGTAGCACAGCAAAATATTTAGGAGCATATGTGACCAAAATTGTAGCACGTAGAGCCCTGCACCACACCACACCACACTACACATCTGTTGCTCTATCAGACAGACTCAACGAGGCCCTTCAGACAGTCCTAAAGGTTGAATATAGGCCCGTTAGGTTGAATAAACGCAATTAATAAGGGACTTTCACAGGGTGACAGCACAGTAGTAAAGGGATCCAACAGATGAGACAGTAATCACAGCCAAGACAATGGGGCCTAATAAGGGACAAGTGGTCAACAAACACAACACAGCTACTGTTTCTCAGCTACCGCATGGTTAAGCAGAGGTGTGGTGGGGATATTTGGTTATTTAGAATCCATCACTGGTGCCACTGAACAGCCATGACTCAGGACATAATTCCCCACTACAATCTTAGAAAAAAAGGCGATATCTAGAACCTAAAAGGCTTCTTCAGCTGTCCCCATAGGATAACCCTTTGGATAATCCATATTGGTTCCAAGTAGAACCCTTTTGGTTACAGGTAAAACCCTTTTGGGTTCCATGTAGAACCCTTTCCACAGAGGGTTGCACATGTATCACAACCTGGCTCTTAGATGGTGACAAGCAAGGGAGTCCACACATTGGCAGTTAAGGAGTAACAGAAATATTTCTTAAATAACTATCAAAGTATAAAACTACAAAGGAAAACTAACCTGTGAAGTTTGAAAGTAGGCATGTGAGGGGTGTAATGGAGATGCATGAAGGTAAAATGTGTGTAAGTGTTGAAGGGTTCACCTAATCAAAAAACATAATCAACCAAATCACAAAACAAAATGGTGCTTGTGGAGAGAGAGAGCCAGAACTGGGCACCAGGAACTTTTATCTCCTAGTTGATCCCAAACCCAGGTGCAACTTGTCACCTTAATGACCCAATCAGCTCCAACTGTCCCCAATCTGCAAATAAACGCACAATGGTTCTACCTGAAACCAAAATGGGTTCTACCTGGAACCAAAAAGTGTTCTCCTATGGGGACAGCAGAATAACTCTTTTGGAACCATTTTTTTCTAAGAGTGTAGTGTCAGTGAACATCTATGAAGCAATACCTTAATTTCTAGTTGTCATGAATACTCAGGGAGAAAAAGGTGTAGATTCACACGCAGAGCGCGGCAGGTGTTTATTTCGCCTTCGCAGAAGGCAGGAATCGTGGTCACAGGCAGGCAATGGTCATACACAGGTAGGCAAACAGGCAGGTGAATCAAAACTAAGACTGATGGCTATAACTGGTTCTCACAACCGAGCTAGGAAAAGACTTAGTAGAGTCAAAACAAACAATACCTCACGAAGGCACAAACAGAATGAACTGAACTAAATAAGGAGCCGATGAGACCAGGTGAGTAACAAACACAGGTGAAAACAATGAACAAAAATGAAAGACAGGGCTATGTTCAAGAACACAAAGAAACAACGCTACGTTCAAGAACACAACGAAACAGAACACAAGGTAGACTAAGAAAATAAATACAGAACCTTACACTACTGGTTCCTGTACTTACGTGCATTTTATTTTTGGAGAAGAGCATCAGTGGTCTCCGTGGTACTGTATTTCTCAGTGGTTGTTGGTATTTCTTTCTCTCCATCTCTCAGCTCACAGAGATGGCGCACAAGGCACTGTAGAGAAGAGCAGACAGTATATACGGCCATGGAGGATACGGTATGAGGACTGTCCTATCAGAGGCCTATGGTCTGAGAGATAGAATGAGGGTGAGAAGAGAGAGGGGGTGCGAGGGGGTGCAGTGTTATTATAAAGAAAGTACAAGCAGAAGCCCACACAGACATAAAACACTATCAGAAATTTGTTATCTGTTTGGGCCCTTCTGCCTTGTCTCCAGACTGGTGATCCTATAAGGACCAAGGAATGGACACTGTGGCACAGATTACATGTAGGCTGTGTGACTTATGTAGGCTGTGTGACTCTACTCAGATATATACATTCAAAAATGATTCTACATTTGATGTCACTAAAACATGACATCATTAATGAAATCGTGGGTATGCATTGTGTTGTTACCATAATCTGGATAGGCCTATTTTCAAACTGTAATTATTGGTAAATAATAGGCCTAGGTGAAGTAATGCATATGTAAAAACGTTGTATCTGGGGATGATGAAAGACTTGACTAATTCCATGCCATTCATTTGAACCAGGTCATGGGAATGTCTTCAAAGAAAGCATTCCTGGTGTAAATGTTGATACACGTTGTCATAGACTCTGCGTGGTCCACCTTGAATGACAGAGGAAACTATTGTAACTATTTATACAACCGTGTCCATCTTCGTGTGAGACATATACCCGCTCTGCTGCACGTGTCTTATGGCAATAGCCCCCCCCCCCCCCTTGTTGAATAACAACAAGCATTGTCACGAGGCCCCACGGAAGAGACCCGTGCTTCTTCCCTACTCACCCAGCTCTCTCCCCAAGACTTTCCTTTCCTCATGAGAGAGCCGAGCTAACAGAACGATAATGAGAGAGGGAGGCGGCAGATGCTCGCATGCCTTTACAAACGCCCGCGACCCCGGCGCGCGCAGGATCAGGAGCATTCCTCCGGCTGTCGCACCGAACGGGGGAGGGGAGAAACTTTCCCTTTTGTGATTGCTTTTGTAAGTGGCGCGCGGGCAGCTTCCCCGACGGTTTTCGGTGGACCCCGGGGCGGCCTGCTTCCACCTGCTAAGCGCTTTTGTCATCGAGATCTCCATCATTTCAATGACAAAGTGCAGCTCTCCCTCCCACAGCTCTCTCCTCTCTCCAGGCTCCCAGTAGTAACTTTACGGCCCCAGTGGGCTGAATCACTGCACCCCCTCTCCATCCACAGAGTGCGCCATATGAGCAGGCCAGACTGTCGCCAAAATTAACACAATGGAACATTTTCTGAATTAATATAGGCAGCCCTTTGATTGAAACCAACCACAGAATTTTAGCATAGCATTGCGTCTACAGTTGTGTTAAATGTGAGATCATTATGTAGGGCAGCTATTGGCGAGCTATATAGTCTAGCTAATTGCATTATACAAATACATTGCTTTGAGATCTGCATCTGATTATTTTACATATCAACACGGAAACATAAATATCTGTGTTTGGCCTAAAATTCCTGTGTAGCAGAGTTCCTATAACTGTATGTTCTTGCCCACTGTGGCATAAGCCAATTCGGGTTTGAAACTGTTTTGTCGCCACATATGCCCAACATAATGATAACATAGACATTGTATATATATATATATAATTTAAAGAGTTCCTAACACATATACGCCTAGATAAGTGCGTGTGCTGAGTTTGCATCTGCTTACGGCAAACATACCGCCTTGATTTAGTGTTTATTCGAATTAAACCCGTTCTTGTTAAAACTCGCGCTGTGTTTGTCTTCTTTGTGGAGGAAATGTGATTATCCTGCATTCCCCACTGCAGTAATGATATTAGGGCACTTCAAGCTCACTCGGGGTTTTCTCAGAGCCGGGTGAGATGGAGAGAATCGAGGCACCGGCCCGTGTCTAACTTTGTTAAACGTTAACGGAGCCTTTTCACCCGGGCTCCCTATAGCTACCTTTCACACAGTGGGGGCATGTCTGCCCTCGTGAGAGAACAGTCTACATTGTTGCTCTTGCATTCCCAGGGACCGCCCAAAATATTTTGGCACCAGTTACTTCATTGAAAGTTTGAGCGCTTGTTTTGGATGCTGCGTTTAGGACCTTTTTACGCATCTAAAACGAATATTTGTGTCACATTTATGTTGTTTTAATGCCACATTCTACTGTATGTGGGGATCTTATAAAGAAAAGTCCAAAATCAAACACATAAATGTGTTCATTATCTGGTAATTGTCTAGTATGTGCTGAATCACTAGGGAGAGGGCTTTATTGATTTGCAGCTCTGCTGAATCAATGTCCATGCATGAGGACAGATGGCAGAGAGCGAGCGCATCTCTGCTGCTTTTTCCCACGAGTCACTCCAGGAATGTAAATGCAGCTAGGGAACCTCCGTAAATATGCTCTATCCTACTTTACAGAGAGAATAGAAATAAATGGTTTTGTCCAATGGGCTAAAATGACCATCAGAATACCTTAGTGCTCCGGGGTAACACATCAAATATAGCTTGGTGGGAATTCATACGTTGGCCACTTGTGTCTAATTGTGCGCTGAATGGGGCCAACCGGTGGAGTCTAGAAAAATGTTTTGGAGATATTTATCAAAGCAAGCGGCATTATTTCTGAATCCTCCCATCTGAAAGGGCGTCAATTCTCTGGTAGTGTTTCTATCCGGGGCTCGCGGGGCCTGGACTGATCTAGGCCTAATTATGGGTTTGGGTTGTCTGAACCTCGTGCCAGATGGCCCGGTGCCTTCTTAAAGCGCCAGTTGCTCGTGTTTGCACTTGAGTGCGAGTTTGAGGATGATAATTCAGCCGGATCAGGAATGGGAGGTTGTAAAACAGTATTATGCAGGGTATAAAAGTGTCCGCCGGCGTGACCTGCTGCGAGGCACACTCAACTGGAGGGAATCCTTTCAGAAATTCGCCACATGCGCCATGAGGGCGCGCAGAGGTCTTCTCACTCAGTAAAGTGCAAGTCTTGGATCCACAAACATTCACTCTTTGCCCTCATATATTTTTCTCTCCACTCTGGTGGCATGAAAGATACAATGTGAGCCTATGCAACCATTTGATCACCACGACTTTAGGAACATGCATTTGGAAACCATATTGTATCCACTGTAACCCACTTGAATACCCATTATATATATTGTGTCCAATGTGTTCCAGTTAGGCTAAATATATGAAACAACTTCATATGACATTCACTTCAAAATATATCTCGATTTTTTTTTACTGCCATAACAGATGCTCATAACCAGCTCGTAAAATGCAAGCAGGGCTATGTTGCAGTGTATCTCATACCAAGGGAGATTATATGGAACGTTTAAATTCTTGATCATATTTAATGTTGGAATAGAGTGTTAAGATTACGTTTTAGCATAGTCAATCTGACAGTGGCACACATTTGTGAATTGCAGCTATAACAATATGCGAGTGCCGAGGCAGCCACGGGTCAATTTGGCCATGTTTAAAGTTCACCGTGAATAAGCAGCCCTTATTGTTGTGGCACACTTTAAAACCACGTCTTTAGACTGGTCCTCCCGGCTTCTGCAATCAAGGGTCCCTCTGTGTTGGGAATGGACACCCTGGAGGCAGCGAAGGGGCAGCACTTTATTTAGGGAGAGGGTGTAAAGGAGAGGGGAGGGGGGCTGGGGGGACTTTTTGTGTGAGCTGAGGAAAAAGACGCAGTTTTGGTGAGGGGCGGGCTATGAGGGCCAGTCTGTAGACGAGACAGACCGCAGGAGCGCGCGACAGAGTAGAGCGCACAGCAACACAAACGGAGCTACGCCTTTTCTCACCGCTCAGATTTCCAGACGCACACTCACACACACAGACCGGGGCTTAAGTGGATGTATGCAACAGATCACAACAGCAAGAAAAACACTGCATTTGAGTTGGTGTTTTTGGTGTAAAACTGGAGCCAAAAGAAAACTCCGACCCGGTTGATTTTGAGTTCTCAAATCTTCATCCTCCAGTCGATTTGCACGACTTTTCACCAAAGATGACTTACTGAAGGAATTTAACATGTTAGACTTTTGAGAGAGCATCTTTTTTTAAACCTTGCTCCTTCGTGGTAGTGTAGCCCCATCCCGGGTGCTGAAGATGGGTGCCAAAATGAACACACCCAAAGGAAATATAGTGTTTTCCGTTGCGCTATTATTATTTTTGGTTGTAATTATGCAGGCCGTTTCTGGTAAGACTTTGAAATATAAAGTTTATGAAGAGCAAAAAGTGGGCACAGTGATTGCAAGGCTAAAGGAGGACGTGGTGGATGTTCTGTCTAAATTACCGAGTTCACTGTCCTTTCGGTTCCGTGCTATGCAGAGGGGGAGCACTCCATTTCTGTCGGTTCGGGAGGAGGACGGTGAAATCACCATAGGGACCAAGATTGACCGGGAGAAGCTTTGTGAAAAGAACCTAAACTGTTCTATCGAATTTGACGTTGTCACTCTGCCCACTGAATACCTCCAGCTTTTCCACGTCGAGGTGGAAGTCTTAGACATAAACGATAACTCGCCACAGTTCTCCCGTGCCATCATCCCTATTGAGATCTCGGAGAGCGCGTCTGTGGGAAACCGCATCCCTCTGGACAGCGCCACCGACCCTGACGTGGGAGATAACTCCCTTTACTCTTACTCTCTGACGCCGAATAACTTTTTCAAAATCGACATAAGGACCAGAACCGACGGTGCCAAATACGCAGAGCTGGTGGTGGTGAAAGAGCTGGACAGGGAGGTGCAATCCAGCTACCAGCTGCAGCTAACGGCCTCGGACAATGGAGCCCCCCCGAAGTCCGGCTCCACTCTGCTCAAGATAATCATCTCAGACTCTAACGACAACAGTCCGGCTTTTGATGAGCAGGTGTACGTTATTAATCTCCTGGAAAACTCTCCACTTGGGACTCTACTGATTGATTTGAACGCCACAGATCCGGATGAGGGCACTAACGGTAAAATAGTTTACTCTTTCAGCAGTCATATCTCTCCCAAAATACTGGATACGTTTAAAATGAACCCTGAAAATGGCCAAGTCACTCTGATTAAAAAAGTGGACTATGAATCTACGTCATCTTATGAGCTGGACATTCAGGCACAGGATCTGGGTCCCAACTCCATCCCTGGACTTTGTAAAATCGTCATCAAAGTGGTGGACGTGAACGACAACAAACCGGAGATCAACATTAACCTGATGACTCCTGGCAAGGAGGAGGTGGCCTACATCTCGGAGGGCGCGCCAGTGGACACCTTCATAGCACTGGTGCGCGTGGACGACAGTGACACGGGGCTCAACGGTGACGTGGTGTGCCGCCTGCACGGCCATGGGCACTTCCGGCTGCAGAAGACCTATGAGAAGAATTACATGATCCTGACCAARGTGTCTTTGGACAGAGAGAAGAGGTCAGAGTACAGTCTGACAGTCATAGCTGAGGACCGCGGCTCTCCAAGCCTTTCCACCATCAAACACTTCACGGTGCAGGTGTTGGATGAAAACGATAACCCGCCTCGCTTTGAGAAGAGTCGCTACGAGGTCTTCAAGTCAGAGAACAACTCTCCKGGGGCCTACCTGATGACAGTGGTAGCGTCCGACCCTGACCTGGGCACTAACGGTCAGGTGACCTACACGGTGGTGGAAGCTCTGGTCCAGGGAAGCCCCATCTCCACCTACGTCACCATCGACCCGTCCAACGGCGCCATCTACGCTCTACGGAGCTTCGACCACGAGGACGTTAGCCGCATCGCCTTCACCGTCCAGGCACGCGATGGAGGGAACCCCGCCCTCTCCTCCAACGCCACCGTCCTCCTGACRGTGCTCGACGATAACGACAATCCGCCCACCATCCAGTCCCCACCCCTACGGAACCACACCGCTGATCTACCTCTCTGGAGACACGCCTCCGCCGGTCAGCTGGTCACCATCATTAAGGCCACCGACCGCGACACCGGTGCCAACGGCGAGCTGAGCTGCTCCATCGTCGGGGGCAACGAGGAGGGCCTGTTTGTGATGGACGCGCGGCGATGCGAGCTACGGACCAATGGCAGTCTGGAAGGGGTTCCKAAGGACGTGCTGGAGATCAGGGTGGAGGTGCAGGACAGGGGCACCACTCGCCTGTCCACGGGGGCCCTGCTCCGCCTTTCCCTTCAGGAGAACATGGACATCCTGCCCCCAGACCTCCCCACGGGCCCAAGCCAGCCACCGCTGGACCTCTCCCTCATAATCATCATCTCCCTGGGGGCRGTGTGTGCCCTGCTGCTGGTGGTCATGGTGATGTTCACCACGGCACGCTGCAACAGGGAGAAGAAGGACCCACGCAACTCGTACAACTGCAGGGTGGCAGAGAACACGTACCAAAACCACCCGAAGAAGCCCTCTAGGCAGATCCATAAGGGAGACATCACCCTGGTTCCCACCGTCAARGGCACCCTGCCCGTTCGGGCACACCCACGCTCACCTTCTGCTTCGCCTGTCCCGGAGAGGGGCACCATGGGCAGCCGGCAGAGCCAACACAGCCGCCAGTCGCTTAACAGCCTAGTCACCATCTCCTCCAATCACGTCGCAGAGAACTTTGCTCTGGAACTGGCCCACGCCACGCCCCCTGTCGAGGTAAGAAGAAGAGAGAGAGAGAGAGAGAGAGGGTTTAATTTCATACCCTAAGTCCTAAGTGATGTATTACTAGATGGTTATATGAATATGTTTTCTGCTAATGATAGTCTTTGAATCTCTTAAATGCCTTTGGAATAAAATAGACTACCATCAACTATGGATCTATAGAATAAAACATGACTGAGTTAATTAAGCTTTGCCTCATATTATGGTGATATAGAAATTGAACAATGTTTATTATTATGATTTTTGTGTTTTATATTTAATATTCAGTATTTGTTCTGAATTTGTCCCCGATGTTGTGGTATGTTCAGTACTCCATCGCTTATATCCAGTGATCATCTCATGTTTTAGAACATATCACGTCATTTCAACATCCATCCATCTCTTGTGTCCTTGTGCCTGTCTGCTCCCATCAGTATTCATTTATTCATTCATTCCTTTCATTCTTTTTTTTACATTTTCTTTTTCGATTGTAGCAAGTCTCACAGCTTCTGTCCATGCTCCATCAGGGCCAGTACCAGCCAAGACCCAGTTTCCGTGGCAACAAATACACCAGGAGCTACAGGTAATAACACCATCTAACTGCACCTTAAAATAAACACACCTGAAGGGAATCAGAATGTACGTGTGCATAACTCAGTAATGCTCTAAGGCATATCCTACAATGCTTTACATATTCCTAAAAAGCTTTTGGCTGTATTCCCTCGTAGGCCTATATTTGCTTTGTTCTATTTTAGTACTCAACCTTAATAACACTTGATAATTGTATGCAAAAACCTTCGCCACTTGAGAATTCACTGCACTTCGTTTTGATATGCATAAGCCTTGAACAGTCCTCCAATGTTGTTTTCTATGAATGTTGAACCATAATTTCCTCTCTCCGTATCCAGGTATGCTCTGAACGACATGGACAAGTTTAGTCTGAAGGACAGTGGTCGTGGCGACAGCGAGGCTGGGGACAGTGACTACGAGGCAGGACGAGAGTCTCCCATCGACAGGCTCCTGGGTGAGGCCTTTAATGAGCTATACCCACATGACGGCCAACACAGACCACATCCACAGCATCCGCATGCAGGTATACACCCCTCAACTCATCACCCCTCTCACCTCGCCTCAAAACACTCACCCTTCAGCCTACAACACTCTCCCCTCTATATATCAGCCTCTCACCCAATACCCTTGTTCTTTACTGAACTATAGCAACAACGACTGCATGCAGGTATACCATCCTCACCCCTTTCACCATATCCCTCCTCTCACCCATCTTAGCCTTTACCCTACACTACAGGTCTCCACTGAGCTAAGCCCCACCACAACACACATTATCACACCACCTCACCTCTCACCACAACTATCAATCACCCTCATCCCCAACACCTCTGAGAGATCCACTCCCCAGCTGTTTATCAGCACAGTGACTGGGACTGGATGGGACTGTGGAGGGAGAAAAGAGGCAGAATTATCACCCGTTTCTCTGATGAGAAAAAGCTCTCATCTCCTCCATAACACAATTATTTCAGAGTGCGAGGCAGCCAGGCAGTCTGCTGGGCAGTTCGCAGGCAGGCAGAGGTGGTTGGAGTGGGTTTTTCGACAGCTTTGAAAGGCTGTTTTTGTAAATCAGTCCGGTTCATCTTTTATTTTTGCCTTTCATCAGCGGGGAAGGCAACATGCTGCCTGCCTACATGGCTGCGGCTGCTGTTTTTCCAATTCTCCCCAATGCACTCTTCCTTCATCAGCTCTAAGATGTATTATAAATGGTCTTTTCATGGTAATGAGAGGGTAATGAAGTCCCTGAATAGCATGAGTGACTAGCCAGCGGTCTGTAATGAAGGCTTTAACTTGGCATATTTGATTTGTATAATTTATTCTTCAGAGATTTTTCATTTGAAGATTTAATATTGAATAGACGTGATTTCAAAAGGGGAAAATGCAGGTTTTTAAGCAGATTCTTTTGAATGAGTAATAGTGGCCATTGATCTGGCCCAGTGAATTGTGCCAATATGTTAATGTTGAAGGTAGTGTGCTCTCTCCTGCAGCGTGATATGCTATCTAATTATCTTAGATTTCCACCCATGTTTGTACCCAGATCACACAACTGTGTTTAAACATGAATGGACATCAAATGTTTGATGTTAAAAGACTATGAAAGACAACCTTTCATCTCCTCCCTTCAAAACCACTCCCAGTTCTATACCTACTCATCAACATCTCCCCTCATCAAAAGTCTATCAACAAAAGAACAGTAATACCCAGAACAATCTATGGTCTGTGTATGTAGAAATGCATGGCCTCCTATGTATTTCATCTCCCTGTGCAGTGCCTTGTGACTCTGTATCCCTGACCACGTCTCTCTCCCTCTCTCGCTGTAGCGATGAGACTGTGCACTGAGGAGTGTCGTGTCCTGGGTCACTCTGACCAGTGCTGGATGCCTCCCCTGCTCTCCCCAGCCTCCTCTGACTACCGCAGCAACCTCTTCATCCCAGGAGAGGACCCCCGCCAGGCCAGCGATCCCCAGGAGCCCCCCCAGCCCTCCGACCCCGACCACCCTCACGCCCAACGCAGCAACCAGAGCTTCTCCACCTTCGGCAAGGACAACCAGGAGGAGGCCGAGGAGGCAGAGGGGGGAGAGGAGGGGGAGGAGGAGGACCTGTGTGGAACCACGTCCCTGTTGTCAGAGATGAGCAGTGTGTTTCAGAGGCTCCTCCCCCCATCGCTGGACTCCTATATCCAGGTCAGCGAGACACAAAAGGCAGGTACGAGTATGGGGGGTGTAGGTGTCCCCATGACAGGGTCACTGGACAGGAGGAGGGGTCATCTGCCAGGTAAGCCCAGTGCTGCCGCCCACCAGCAAGGTGTTGCAGCATGGGCTGCCAATACCCACTTCCAGAACCCCGGCTCTAGCATTGGGCCCTCAGGCCAACCACACCCCCAGAATGGTAGCTACCACACCCTCAAACCCAGCACCAAGCTCAGCCCCCAGAACAACCACCACAACCAGGCCGTCCCTAAAAACAGCCCTCAGAATGGGCACGGCCACCACGCCCCCACCCCCAAGAACAGCCCTCTCCTCACTGCCCTGGTCAGCCCCACCCTGGTGGCACCTTTCCTGGCCCCGGCCCCCATCCCTGTTCCCCTCCCGGGGCCATGCGGTAAGTGGCTCCCAGCCATGGAGGAAATCCCAGAGAACTTTGAGGAGGATGAGTTTGACTCGGTGCTGGGGCAGCTGGGACACCTGCAGGGGAAGAGGAGCGACAGCCGCCATGAGCTGATGGACGCCAGCGAGCTGGTGGCTGAGATCAACAAATTGTTACAGGATGTCCGGCAGAGCTAGACAACCCTAAATACCCTCCACCTTTAAACTCTGACCTCCAACTTCCTGTCTTCCTGTCAGGAGTCCTGCCATGTCTATGGAGGGGGAGCTGAGGAGTCTGGGTAGGAAAAATTAAAAGAGAAACGAACGAAAGACATAGACCTGCAATTGTCGTTAAAGTTGCATTTCTAACGTATTTGTGTTTTGTGAATGCTAAATATCCAAATATTGTTTGTATTTTCTTGTTTGGTACACAATGTACACAATGTGACTGTATTTATCTTTGTATTTTAAAAATACATTTGTATTCTTATATTTATATAAAGTAAATGTATATAAACTTAATCAATCAGAATTCTATTTTTATATATTGAAGGCATGTTAAATGAAGAAAAAAAGAATCAACATTTTGACATGCAACTGAAAATCTACATATTTAATATTGTCTTTTGTATTGTGAAATGTTTTTTATGTCACTATTATTATATGTATACATGAATATATTAATTATTGGACAGAAGTCTTTGTGGTGTATTGTGGGAACTTGGGGGTAAACACAAATAAAAGTGAAAAAACACAGAACTAATATGAGTTTGTCTCGATGTTTCATCTTTGACTAATGTTGTCATTGTATTAGAAGAAGGAAGTCAGAGAGGTTTATTTGCTAAGTTAAATGTTTCCATAGGAGATTAATAAGAACCTTCACAGATCTCCAACATTTGGCAAACATAATGATATTAGAGGCATGGGCTTGGTATTGTGTGTGTGTGTATGTGTGTGTGTGTGTGTGTGTGTGAGAGAGAGAGAGTATCTATAATTCTACAAAGAGATGCTGAACTGTTGTCTAGATTTCTATGAGAAGAGTTCCATATGAGCTCCCCCTATTGGTCAAAAGAGCTCACTAGCGGTCAGGTCTACTACGGTCAGTGCAAACCTGTATCATTGGGAAGTCCCTACCTTAAACCCTAATCCTAACCTTAACCCTTACCCTAACCTTAACAATAATGCTTACCTAACCTTAACCCTTACCTTAACCATTTTAAATGTCAACTTCAATGTGGTAGGGACTTCCCAAGGATCCCGGATAGCTCGAACGTCAGGTCTACTCTAGCACACTGCTCTTGGATGTAACAGTCAGATATTCTCAAATTCAGGTCCTATATATTTGGAAGGGGGCTGTTCATGACTGTATAGTGTTGCCTCCTATTTTCTTCTTGGTCGATGGCTGATGTTACCAGTGCAATGAAAAACATTGGTTCTATCATCACCACCTACTACTGCTACCCAAGCTCGTTCTTCGGATTACTTTACCCATCTGAAGGTCTGAGACTCAGTTTGAAACAAAACAGAGCCCCCTAGAGGCCAGATTGAAATATTGCAGGAGTAGGTACCTCATCTTCATGAGCAGCAGTGGCAAGCATCTGGAGTTGAATTCACTAGGTGCTCTCAACCTTGTAGTCCAAATAAATCACAGACACTCAACCAGGGAGATACCTACAAACTAATAACATCAGTCATTCAGCATGTCAGTCAGTTAGTCAATATGTCAGTCAGTTAGTAAGTCAGTATGTCAGTCAGTCAGTATGCCAGTCAGTTAGTCAGTATGTCAGTCAGTCAGTCAGTATAGTCAGTCAGTCAGTCAGTATGTCAGTCAGTCAGTCAGTATGTCAGTCAGTCAGTCAGCCAGTATGTCAGTCAGTCAGCCAGTCAGTCAGTATGTCAGTCAGTCAGTCAGCATGTCAGTCAGTTAGTCCGTATGTCAGTCAGTTAGTCCGTATGTCAGTCAGTTAGTCCGTATGTCAGTCAGTCAGCATCATCTAAATAAACCAGATGAGGCTAACCGTACGGTACGTGCAAACATTTGGTGTGTACGTGCACTATTGTGGGTCTGTATTTGGCTCAGATGTCTCAGTATTTTACCCATTACATATGTATTACACCTTTCCCACACTAAGCCAATAACCTGGTATTGTCACTCACTCCCTTCCCGCATCGACACTGAGATAGAAGAAACCACTAGAACTACAACACAATTATCAACATCTCATTGTTTTCTGTGTTCCTACCTTCCTGCATTTGAGCCTTTACACATGAGTCTGTTTATATCCTAGGTTGATAGTGAGATAGCTACCATTAGAGGCTTTTTTCTAGTGGTAGAGCGAGTGATAGAGGGAGGGAGAGGTAGCAGGAGAGAACGAGTACATGCTAGCGGGAGGGAGCAAGAGGAGAGGTAGTGGGAGATGACAGAGAGAATTACAGAGAGAAAAGGAAGGAGAGAGAGGAAGAGGTAGGGATTCAGAGAGAGTGAGAATAGAGAAATAGAGAGGGAGAGATAGAGAGGGGTTGCGGGATGGAGAGAGAGAATGATAGAGAAACACAGAGCGAGAGAGAGAAAGAGAGGGGGAGGGATAAAGATAAAGAGGGAGGGATAGAGAGGAAAAGCCAGGGGTTCTTGTTAAGAGAACACAGAGCTGAACACCGGAGTCTGTCGTGAAAAAGGAAGCCAGTGTTTGGCTTTTCATGTCGTCAGCCATTTCTCCTGAATGCTGCTTAACATATCCTCCCTGACTACATCCCCTCCCTCCTCTCTCACCTTCTATCTCCTCCCTGCAGACGACTGTACCCAGCAATAAAAATCCAGTCTAACAGAACCCCATATTCTCATCTCCACTCAATACTGTCAAGGTCCAGCTGCACTACATGTAGAGAGAGAGTCGTAATCTGTGAGGTTTTGTTGGGAATGATCTGTCTTTTCAATGGCGTCCACATTTGTATTGATTTGACACAATAACACACTCATGACAGAAACTGACTGATTAAAGTCATGGAGAGAAAACAAGGCCATCTGGTCCATAATCATCAGCCATTTTCAAGGTAACAGTACTTAATCAGATATACCTTTGTCTACTGTATAACCAGTATATTGTCTGTCTGCCAATCAGGCCTTCATCTATTGGTTGCCTATAAGTGTGTTCTCAGTCAGTAGGTCTTCAGTTCATCTCCTGTGTTGTTTCTTTATGTGTTTCCACACAGTGGAGGCTGCTGAGGGGAGAATGGCTCATAATAATGGCTGGAACGGAGTGAATGGAACGGCATCAAACACATTCAAAACCATGTGTTTGATGCATTTGAAACCATTCCACTGATTCTGCTCCATTCTGCCCAACCTCCCTAATTAAGGTGCCACCAACCTCCTGTGTTTCCACAGCATGCCTAAGTGGTTGTAGGAGAGCCATGCTGTGTGCCAAGAGCTGTGGATAGGAGCATTGGGATATGGACACATGTGAGAGAGCCTACAGAGAGACTATCACTGATTATTTTGCTGCTGATGGACCCTAACCCGCCACTAAGCAGCCAGCCAGCCAGCCAGCTAGCTAACCCTCAACTGAGCAGCCAGCCAGTCCTTCTCAGCACCAACATCTCTCTGGCGGAGGTGGGTTGTGAAAATGTATCTTGCGATCTTAAGGGCAGGCAGCAAAGTATAAGAAGCAAAAAGTGGTGATTTCATTCTCAAAATAATGTCAGCAATTAGAATACATTAAATTGTTGTAAAAAATAGGCAATAACATGCGATGAACCCCCAAAAAGTCTTAGAATTATATAAAGTACAATTTACTCAATCCAGTCTAGGGGTAACCTACAGTTGAGACAAAATTCTGCATACCCTCACATGAACACTCTCCCCATCAGAGTTTACAGAACCCCTGGCAAACAAAGACAGGTAGAACAAGCTAGCCCCTTTCTGGGCTAAACCATAGCCACAATTAGCAATGGTGCATAGTCACACAATAACAGAACCCATGGGGAAAAAGGTTGCTTTCTTCTTTGTGAGCATACATGCACACATCAGCGGGCAAGCCTCATAGTAGAGCACGGACATGTACGAGCGGCGCTTCGAGGTGCGGAAACACAAGACAAACACAAAGTAAGCACTCAAAATAAATGCACAAGCTGAAGAAATTACAGAGCCATTTAGCAGTTTAGCAGGAGAATATTAGTTGTGGAGAGTTAGCCATGGCATGAATACAAATTAATAACTGTGGGCCTTTTTCCTGGCATTGGCCTTATCCTAGACAACGTTGTTAAAATAAAATCAGCTGGATGTCTGCTGTTTATAATTATTACATTCTCAAACATATTCAAAAAAGGACAATTGTTTAGCCAAAAATACTAACAATACCTTTTCAAAAAAGGCAGTTTTACAGAAAACTTATTCATTTTATTGGTCATTTTGAAAACATTTATTTTAGGCCTATGTTTATTTTACAGCAGTTCACACATATTACAACCTGCCAAGCAGCCAAGGAATTCCAGATTATGCATTTGGGGTTGTAAACGTTTATTCTGCAAGATACGAGTAAGCAATATAACGTTGAGCGACGGGAGTCCAATGTACAGGAGGCTAGCATGCCACCATCACTGTGTGTGTGTACGTGTGTGGTAGATACACTAATAGAAAAAAGGGTTCCAAAAGAGTTCTTTGTGGAAGGATAGGGTTCTAACAAGAACCGTTTTGATCAGAAGAACCCTTTTTTGGAAGACAAAGATTCTTTGTAAGGCAAAGGGTTCTACCTAGAACCTTTGACATCCTACGAACCATTTTTGGAGAAAGTTTTCTTTGATGATTCTTTGGAAGGCAAGAAGGGTTCTACATAGAACCATATTGAATATTTCCCAGCATGCTATATTTCAGGGAGATTTTCTGAATTGTTTGTTTTACTGTTTACTGTATTATCTGTGTTTTTGCATTGATTGGTTGATAAATGTTATGCTACACAGAGATAAATAACATACAGTTTTCTAAACTAATCCAATCTGTTAGTAATTGGATGTATTCAATCTTTCCTACAATGGCGAGCATCTTGGTTGAATGCAGTTTGAAGGTGATAAAAAATTCCACTTGTTCATATCCTAACTCTGGCTGGATTCTAATCAGAATTCTACATCACTTTGCAAGCCAGCATTATGTGACTTGCAGGCCTGATGTGCCTGTAAACTAGTGGTGGGAAACATGGCTTTCTGAATGCTTTGGAGCTTTCACAAAATTGTGCAGAGAAACGGTTTATTACTCGGTTCACAATGCATATTAGTGACATCTGGTGGTCAGCAATAAATAGAAGCATGTGATTATCAGATAGAAATTTTTTTCCTCCGCTGTTTTCATCAAACCTCCGTGGCGCAGCTATAAGTCGTTGGCATTAGTAGCCTATAATCAGTTGGAATGCTAATTTGCATCTTACATCATGCTTCCCTTTTTTGTCTTCAAGTTTACAATTTTCCCATGCCATTATTTAGAATGATAAAGACAAAAGCTTATACTATTCTAAATAAAATAAAATATTTGAACAACAATGCAGATAGTGTGGTTTCACATAAAACAAATTTCAAAAGTGTGCCTTCGATGAGATTCAACATCATAAAATCACATACCTGAATGTTCCATAGTTCCCCCTTTTCTACCTGCCAAGCTACAAGTCAGGTGAAACTATCTGATCAAAATCCAACCTATATTTGTAAGCACGGTGTCCAGTAGAGAACGGTGTTTGAAAGCAGCTTAGGATCGACGAAAGCCACCGGAACCACGGCGAAATCAGTGGAAAGTCACGTTTTGCAGCACACGGTTTGAAAAAGCATGTGATCAACAGAGCAGAGCTGTTGTGAAGGAAGTTGTCAAGGAAGAGTGTTTGTGTTTATACAGGATCTTCCGCCCCCCACCTACCGCCAATGCGGAGCTATACAGAAACCCTCCGCATTGCTACAAAATTTGGGAGGTGCGCGGCATTGCTGTATGGAGCTAGATTTGGCCTTCGCAAGCCTCCGGAGACTCCAGACATCAGACTCTTTGTGTTTCAGTGGAAGTCATTCATTGTCAATGTAGCAGTCTGCAACGTTAAGTTGGGGCTGCCACACTAGGCTGCAGTGCAGTCTGTGTACCACATGCAATCAATCATTTCAACTCGTGCTTTGCTTTACCATGCGGTGGTACAAACAGAAGTACAAACACAGACTCCAGCTAGCTGGCGTTTAGCTGGTTGAAAAGTGAAGCCCAAACGCATATGCATCTGGTGGACATCAGACATTAGCTCCTTACGTAACGTCACTACTGTAAACCAGGAAATTTCTAACACCCCTGTGTTAGGGTATAACTAGGCCCTTAAAGAAAGGCCTTATATATGTCATGTATTGTGATAGATAGTAAAATGGTAAAGGATAATAAGCCTGGTGGAACCATTTATAGAGGGTTCTAGGAAGAACCCACCAAAGATAAAAACGTTTCTCGATAGAACCCTTCAAAGACTGTTCTAGGAAGAACCTTTAGATTATAAAATTGGTCTTGGTAGAACCCTTCATAGAGGGTTCTAGGCAGAACTCTGCATCACATGTTCTAGGTAGAAACATATACAGGGGGTTCTATGAAGAACCCTAGATAACGGGTTCTAGATAGAACTCTTTGCAAAGGGTTCTACCCAGCACCAAAAAGGTTTCCCCTATGGGTACAAACCGAAGAACCCTGTATGGTTCTACTTAGCACCTTTATTTCTAAGAGTGTATACTCTGCGGGCAGTGTTAGCGGTATTAGTCCAGTGTAATCCCCCTGCATGTCTGTCAACACCTTGCTGGATGGTGCTTCCTGGGTTTACTGCATCTGTGGAAACGCCAGTGCATGTGTAGCCGTTTAGTCCAGATGCTGGCCAATATTACGCTGTGTCTGGGTGAGACGTGTGCATGTGTAGCCATTTAGTCCAGATGCTGGCCAATATTACGCTGTGTCTGGGTGAGATGTGTGCATGTGCCTGCAGTTGTATGGGCGTTTGGTTGGTGTGCCTAACAATTTGGTTGTGCTTCTGTTAGAGGCTACCCAAAAAAGACATGAATGTAGGACGAATGAGGAAGAGATGAAGATGTCAGGAACCACCTGGAATGAGGTCAAGAAAACCGTAACAGAGCGGAACTAAATAAGTCAAGTAAGTCTGTTAGACAAAGATTGATTGTTTTGTGAATGACAAGTAACCTCAAATTGGCTATATACACTGCTCAAAAAAATAAAGGGAGCACTTAAACAACACAATGTAACTCCAAGTCAATCACACTTCTGTGAAATCAAACTGTCCACTTAGGAAGCAACACTGATTGACAATACATTTCAC
>NC_036846.1:4381756-4387358 GCF_002910315.2 Salvelinus sp. IW2-2015
AATCACTCCTTTTTTGGGGGTGTCTTGCTAATTGCCTATAATTTCCACCTTTTGTCTATTCCATTTGCACAACAGCATGTGAAATGTATTGTCAATCAGTGTTGCTTCCTAAGTGGACAGTTTGATTTCACAGAAGTGTGATTGACTTGGAGTTACATTGTGTTGTTTAAGTGTTCCCTTTATTTTTTTGAGCAGTGTATATATATATATAGAAATATTACAATTTATTATTATGATTATTATGATTATCTATGACATTCCCAGTAGGCCTCCTGTGTGGTTGTGTGTAGTTACTGTAAACAGGCCATCTTCTCAACATCTGGGTTGTAGTAAACAGAGTCAACACTGGCTGATAGTTAAACAGTTAAAGAGGAGTCTATCGACATTATCCACTGTCATGGAGATGGGAATGGTTAAGTCATTAGTCAGGGTGTCTGGTCTACTACATCACGGGGGCACTGGGTTGTGTGTGCGTAACACACTCTAATCCATTCTAAACTATTTAACACCTGTTCCAGTGTGTCCTCCACCTACTAATGTACATTTGCTGAGCAAATATTAATCACATCAGCAGCTTTTATTTACAATCAGTCGGAAAATAAATAGTCTCATTCCCCCGCCAAAGAAAAACATAAATGTACATTGGGATTGATTGCTTCATCCGAAACGAAGGGGAGCCGTGCATATTAATCAAGATCTCTGGGTAATTAGACAAGGTGAAACGGTGACGTCTTCCAACATATTCCATATTGCAGCCGGTCGCTGAGATGTTTATCATGGAGATTTAAGAGTGTTTGGCTCTCTCTCGTTTGTCTTGTTTAATTAGGGTAAATATGTTAGCGTGGGGTGGGGGATCAGAGCAGGAGATTAATGGGCTGCTAGAATGCCTCTCTCTCTCTAAGTATTCCACCACAGCCCTGGCTGGCACCTGTGGGCCCACTAATGCCTTCACTCTATTTAATACTACACGATGCAGCCGCTGTGGAGGCCTATACTTTATTCAGGAGTGTGTGTGTGTGTGTTTGTGTTTGTGTTTGTGTTTGAACTTCCGTGTGTTCGTGTGTACATTGGGAGTTCACTGCCTTTACAATGACCATTGAGAATAACGTTTCAGAAATATCTATGCAATTTATTGTTTGTTTACATGTCATCGTATTCCCTGATTATTTCAATTAGATTGTATGTTGTTGCCATAGTCACCATCCTCTCTGTGCATGTCTTCGTGTGTGTGTGTGTGTGTGTGTGTGTGTGTGTGTGAATGAGAGCAGAACTGCATACAGTAATTGCGCGTTTGTGTTTGTGTTTATCCATTCATCCACTAGATGGCACTGTTTCTGTTCCCTACATTCAACACCAGTTTATTCTCATTGCGTGTGAATATGAAAACTGTACATCAATAACATAGGTTTTGCATTAACATTGCCAAACAATTCACTTTTACCATCCTCTAGGGTTCTGACCTGGGGGTTCCCCATGTGTAATGTTAGCTGCTTGTACTGTAGGTCTCCCCCATTATTACAGGGTGTCTATCTCTCACTCAGTGTAACAAAACTGATTGCTTCTCACTGCCAGAACAGAACAGAACAGAGCGTAATGAATCTCTAGTCTCCACTGGCACAGATATTACCCATTCCACCTCCACTGAGCGCCAGGCGGAGAGACACAGACCAAAATCAATTCATTTGAGCAACTGCTTTAGCGGAGGAAGAGTTCTGCAAATATTTGATAATGTCAGTTCGCTCATCTCTCAATATCTCTTTGCACCATGAGGCATTCCTCCTCATCAAAGAGAAAAATAAAGTTAGACGGAGAAGTTGAGAATATGACTCATTTCAGAGCAAAGTTGCCCATACAATCTACTAATCACCAGAAGACTCTCAGCATCAGATTCAAATTGTGTGTTTGCCTGTAGCTTCCATTGCCTTTTACTGTTTTTGTCAAGATACACTCTCTCTCAAACACACACACTCATGCACATGTACACACAGTGTAACAAATTTGTCTATAACTATAAAAAGTAAAAAAATCAAAGGGGTCTGACCCCTGACTGTGTTTCTCTGTGACCCCAGTGACACCAAAAACATAAAGAAAGAAACTTTGACCTCTGTGTCTTATGTACAGTGTGTGTGTGTGTGTGAGTGTGTACGTTGTCTGTTTATTTTCCCATTTGGTTCAGTGATTGCTCCAACTCTCTGCATGCTAGATCAGCCACCTGTGTCTCTGTTACTATTGGCTGTAACCATCCCTGGTTGCCATGGCCAGAAACATCACATCAATACGGAAATAGAACTGAGAGGAAATGTCATCCTCTTGATAAAGAGACATATTCGATTTATCCACTGTATTATCACCGGTCCCACCGACCTCGTTTGCCCTGAGTGATAGAGGTCAAAGGTCAAGCAAGGGTCATGGAGAGGTGAATCCTGCTTGATGGGGGATCCATGTTCGACCGGCAGCTCTCTCTCATAAAGCCCTATCGATTATGCGTCTCGGTCGGACTCCGCTGTGGCGTGATAGATTTGATTAACAACGGCAGGGGAGAGATCACAGCCCTGCGCTGACCCTCAGTCAAATGGATCCCATTGATTATTGAGCTGTGGTGGTGGGTGAAGGCAGAGAGAGCCGCCGAGGTCACGTAGTCCCCTCACTCTCCTCCGTGGACCACGCTAGTACTTACATAGTCAGGGAAGCAGGGCGGTTACTCACCCCACCACCACCACCTCCTCCACCAACGCCTAGCACACCCCAGCCGTGAGTATCCCTGCCCGGCTGACTGACTGACTGACGTCTCCCCACTCTGAAATCTAACTAAATGGATCCTGATCTATTCATCCTCATGGAGCTAGCCTCTGGTCTTTAACATGTGCTTTCACAGTGCTCCATTAGGGTTGGTTCAGGCAGGCGGCGTCTCGCCTCGGTAACGGCTCTCTCTGTTATCCCACTGTTCTGCTGACGAGGCTAGGCCAGGCCCGGGAGTGTGGCGGGCAGGCTGGCTGCTAACGTATCGCAGGCGGGTGGAATGACTACTGCTTTCCATGGGCTCAATTGGCTTGATAAATGAGAAGGAAACAGGTTTGCTACACAGATGAGATGCAATGACCTCATAATGTTGACGTATTGAGTGTGTTAACTGCTGAGAGGTAGTGGGATAGACTAGAGACAGTAGAATCACCCCCACACCCATACTCTGATAGACTAGAGACAGTAGAATCCCCCCCACAGCCAGACTCTGATAGACTAGAGACAGTAGAATCACCCCCCACAGCCAGACTCTGATAGGAAGTAGAATCACCCCCACAGCCAGACTCTGATAGACTAGAGACAGTAGAATCACCCCCACAGCCAGACTCTGATAGACTAGAGACAGTAGAATCACCCCACAGCCAGACTCTGATAGACTAGAGACAGTAGAATCACCCCCCACAGCCAGACCTGATAGACTAGAGACAGTAGAATCACCCCCACAGCCAGACTCTGATAGACTAGAGACAGTAGAATCACCCCCACAGCCAGACTCTGATAGACTAGAGACAGTAGAATCATCCCCCCAGCCAACTCTGATAGACTAGAGACAGTAGAATCACCCCCACAGCCAACTCTGATATACTAGAGACAGTAGAATCACCCCCCACATTGCAGACTCTGATAGACTAGAGACAGTAGAATCACCCCACAGCCGACTCTGATAGACTAGAGAAGTAGAATCACCCCCACAGCCAGACTCTGATAGACTAGAGACAGTAGAATCACCCACAGCCAGACTCTGATAGACTAGAGACAGTAGAATCACCCCCCACAGCCAGACTCTGATAGACTAGAGACAGTAGAATCACCCCCACAGCCAGACTCTGATAGACTAGAGACAGTAGAATTACCCCACAGCCATACTCTGATAGACTAGAGACAGTAGAATCACCCCCACAGCCAGACTCTGATAGACTAGAGACAGTAGAATCATCCCCACAGCCAGACTCTGATAGACTAGAGACAGTAGAAATCACCCAACTACAGCCAGACTCTGATAGACTAGAGACAGTAGAATCACCCCCCACAGTGAACTGATAGACTAGAGACAGTAGAATCACCCCCACAGCCAGACTCTGATAGACTAGAGGTACAGTAGAATCACCCCACAGCCAGACTCTGATAGACTAGAGACAGTAGAATCATCCCCACGCCAGACTCTGATAGACTAGAGACAGTAGAATCACCCCCACACGCAGACTCTGATAGACTAGAGACAGTAGAATCACCCCCACAGCCAGACTCTGATAGACTAGAGACAGTAGAATCACCCCCACAGCCATACTCTGATAGACTAGAGACAGTAGAATCACCCACAAGCCAGACTCTGATAGACTAGAAGCAGTAGAATCACCCCACAGCCATACTCTGATAGACTAGAGACAGTAGAATCCCCCCCACAGCCAGATCTTGATAGACTAGAGACAGTAGAATCACCCCCCACAGCCAGACTCTGATAGACTAGAGACAGTAGAATCACCCCCACAGCCAGACTCTGATAGACTAGAGACAGTAGAATCACCCCCACAGCCAGACTCTGATAGACTAGAGACAGTAGAATCACCCCCTCAGCCAGACTCTGATAGACTAGAGACAGTAGAATCACCCCCTCAGCCAGACTCTGATAGACTAGAGACAGTAGAATCACCCCCACAGCCAGACTCTGATAGACTAAGAGACAGTAGAATCACCCCCACAGCCAGACTCTGATAGACTAGAGACAGTAGAATCACCCCACAGCCAGACTCTGATAGACTAGAGACTGTAGAATCACCCCCACAGCCAGACTCTGATAGACTAGAGACAGTAGAATCACCCCCACAGCCATACTATGATAGACTAGAGACAGTAGAATCACCCCCACAGCCATAACTCTGATAGACTAGAGACAGTAGAATCACCCCCACAGCCATACTCTGATAGACTAGGACAGTAGAATCACCCCCACAGCCAGACTCTGATAGACTAGAGACAGTAGAATCACCCCCACAGCCAGACTCTGATAGACTAGAGACGTAGAATCACCCCCCACAGCCAGACTCTGATAGACTAGAGACAGTAGAAATCACCCCCACAGCCAGACTCTGATAGACTAGAGACAGTAGAATCACCCCCTCAGCCAGACTCTGATAGACTAGAGACAGTAGAATCATCCCCCACAGCCAGACTCTGATAGACTAGAGACAGTAGAATCACCCCCACAGCCAGACTCTGATAGACTAGAGACAGTAGAATCACCCCACAGCCAGACTCTGATAGACTAGAGACAGTAGAATCACCCCCCACAGCCAGACTCTGATAGACTAGAGACAGTAGAATCACCCCACAGCCAGACTCTTGATAGATAGAGACAGTAGAATCACCCCCCACAGCCAGACTATGAGCCTCTTCTGACTCACCTCTTCCTCCCCAAGTAGCCGCCCTCTGACACGCACGCACGCACCGCACGCACGCACGCACGCACACCACACACACACACACACACACACACACACACACACACACACACACACACACACACACACACACACACACACACACACCACACACACACACGCAATGAGGTATATTTTTCACT
>NC_036846.1:4387383-4428802 GCF_002910315.2 Salvelinus sp. IW2-2015
ATAGACTAGAGACAGTAGAATCACCCCCACAGCAGACTCTGATAGACTAGAGACTGAAGATAACCAAAGCAGACTCTGAGACTAGAGACAGTAAAATCACCCCCACAGCCAGACTCTGATAGACTAGAGACAGTAGATCCCCCCACAGCCAGACTCTGATAGACTAGAGACAGTAGAATCACCCCACAGCCAGACTCTGATAGACTAGAGACAGTAGAGAATCACCCCCACAGCCAGACTCTGATAGACTAGAGACAGTAGAATCACCCCCCACAGCCAGACTCGATAGACTAGAGACAGTAGAATCACCCCAAAGCCAGACTTGATAGATAGATAGAGACAGTAGAATCACCCCCCACAGCCAGACTCTTGATAGACTAGAGACAGTAGAATACCCCCCACAGCCAGACTCTGATAGACTAGAGACAGTAGAATCACCCCCCACAGCCAGACTCTGATAGACTAAGACAGTAGAATCACCCCCCACAGCCAGACTCTGATAGACTAGAGACAGTAGAATCACCCCCACAGCAGACTGATAGACTAGAGACAGTAGAATCACCCCCACAGCCAGACTCTGATAGACTAGAGACAGTAAGAATCACCCCCACAGCCAGCTCTGATAGACTAGAGACAGTAGAATCACCCCCACAGCCAGACTCTGATAGACTAGAGACAGTAGAATCACCCCACAGCCAGACTCTGATAGACTAGAGACAGTAGAATCACCCCCACAGCCAGACTCTGATAGACTAGAGACAGTAAGAATCACCCCCACAGCCAGATCTGATAGACTAGAGACAGTAGAATCACCCCCACAGCCAGACTCTGATAGACTAGAGACAGTAGAATCACCCACAGCGCAGAACTCTGATAGACTAGAGACAGTAAATCACCCCCACAGCAGAGACTCTGATAGACTAGAGACAGTAGAATCACCCCCACAGGAACTCTGATAGACTAGAGACAGTAGAATCACCCCCACAGCCAGACTCTGATAGACTAGAGACATAGAGAATCACCCCCCTGCCAGACTCTGATAGACCTAGAGAAGTAGAATCACCGCCACAGCCAGACTCTGATAGACTAGAGACAGTAGAATCACCCCCACAGCCAGACTCTGATAGACTAGAGACAGTAGAATCACCCCACAGCCAGACTCTGATAGACTAGAGAGCAGTAGAATCACCCCCACAGCCAGACCTGGATAGACTAGAGACAGTAGAATCACCCCCACAGCCAGACTCTGATAGACTAGAGACAGTAGAATCACCCCCCACAGGCAGACTCGATAGACTAGAGACAGTAGAATCACCCCCACAGCCAGACTCTGATAGACTAGAGACAGTAGAATCACCCCACAGCCAGACTCTGATAGACTAGAGAGTAGAATCACCCCCACAGCCAGACTCTGATAGACTAGAGACAGTAGAATCACCCCACAGCCAGACTCTGATAGACTAGAACAGTAGAAATCACCCCACAGCCAGACTCTGATAGACTAGAGACAGTAGAAATCAACCCCACAGCCAGACTCTGATAGACTAGAGACAGTAGAATCACCGCCCACAGCCAGAACTCTGATAGACTAGAGACAGTAGAATCACCCCCACAGCCAACTCTGATAGACTAGAGACAGTAGAATCACCCCCCACAGCCAGACTCTGATAGACTAGAGACAGTAGAATCACCCCCACAGCCAGACTCTGATAGACTAAGAGACAGTAAGAATCACCCCACAGCCAGACTCTGATAGACTAGAGACAGTAGAATCACCCCCACAGCCAGACTCTGATAGACTAGAGACAGTAGAATCACCCCACAGCCAGACTCTGATAGACTAGAGACAGTAGAAATCACCCCCACGCCAGACTCTTGATAACTAGAGACAGTAGAATCACCCCCACAGCAGACTCTGATAGACTAGAGACAGTAGAATCACCCCCACAGCCAGACTCTGATAGACTAGAGACAGTAGAATCACCCCCACAGCCAGACTCTGATAGACTAGAGACAGTAGAATCACCCCCACAGCCAGACTCTGATAGACTAGAGACAGTAGAATCACCCCCCACAGCCAGACTCTGATAGACTAGAGACAGTAGAATCACCCCCCACAGCCAGACTCTGATAGACTAGAGACAGTAGAATACCCCACAGCCATACTCTGATAGACTAGAGACAGTAAGATCACCCCCCACAGCCAGACTCTGATAGACTAGAGACAGTAGAATCACCCCCACAGCCAGACTCTGATAGACTAGAGACAGTAGAATCACCCCACAGCCAGACTCTGATAGACTAGAGACAGTAGAATCACCCCCCACAGTGAAACTGATAGACTAGAGACAGTAGAATCACCCCCCACGCCAGACTCTGATAGACTAGAGAGTAGAATCACCCCCCAGCCAGACTCTGATAGATAGAGACAGTAGAATCATCCCACAGCCGACTCTGATAGACTAGAGACAGTAGAATCACCCCACAGCCAGACTCTGATAGACTAGAGACAGTAGAATCACCCCCCACAGCCAGACTCTGATAGACTAGAGACAGTAGAATCACCCCCACAGCCATACTCTGATAGACTAGAGACAGTAGAATCACCCCCACAGCCAGACTCTGATAGACTAGAGACAGTAGAATCACCCCCACAGCCAGACTCTGATAGACTAGAGACAGTAGAATCACCCCCACAGCCAGACTCTGATAGACTAGAGACTAGAATCACCCCCACAGCCAGACTCTGATAGACTAGAGACAGTAGAATCACCCCCACAGCCAGACTCTGATAGACTAGAGACAGTAGAATCACCCCCACAGCCAGACTCTGATAGACTAGAGACAGTAGAATCACCCCCCAGCCAGACTCTGATAGACTAGAGACAGTAGAATCACCCCCCAGCCAGACTTGATAGACTAGAGAAAGTAGAATCACCCCCACAGCCAGACTCTGATAGACTAGAGACAGTAGAATCACCCCCACAGCCAGTACTCTGATAGACTAGAGACAGTAGAATCACCCCCACAGCCAGACTCTGATAGACTAGAGACGTAGAATCACCCCCACAGCCAGACTCTGATAGACTAGAGACAGTAGAATCACCCCCACAGCCATACTTGATAGACTAGAGACAGTAGAATCACCCCCCACAGCCAACTCTGATAGACTAGAGACAGTAGAATCACCCCACAGCCAACTCTGATAGACTAGAGACAGTAGAATCACCCCCACAGCCAGACTCTGATAGACTAGAGACAGTAGAATCACCCCCCACAGCCAGACTCTGATAGACTAGAGACAGTAGAATCACCCCCACAGCCAGACTCTGATAGACTAGAGAAGTAGAATCACCCCCACAGCCAGACTCTGATAGACTAGAGACAGTAGAATCACCCCCCAGCCAGACTCTGATAGACTAGAGACAGTAGAATCACCCCCACAGCCAGACTCTGATAGACTAGAGACAGTAGAATCACCCCCAACGGCCAGACTCTGATAGACTAGAGACAGTAGAATCACCCCCACAGCCAGACTCTGATAGACTAGAGACAGTAGAATCACCCCCACAGCCAGACTCTGATAGACTAGAGACAGTAGAATCACCCCCACAGCCAGACTCTGATAGACTAGAGAACAGTAGAATCACCCCCACAGCCAGACTCTGATAGACTAGAGACAGTAGAATCACCCCCACAGCCAGACTCTGATAGACTAGAGACAGTAGAATCACCCCCACACAGTAACTCTGATAGACTAGAGACAGTAGAATCACCCCCCACAGCCAGACTCTGATAGACAGAGACAGTAGAATCACCCCCACAGCCAGACTCTGATAGACTAGAGGTAGTAGATCACCCCCACAGCCAGACTCTGTAGACTAGAGACAGTAGAATCATCCCCACAGCCAGACCTCTGATAGACTAGAGACAGTAGAATCACCCCCACAGCCGACTCTGATAGACAAGAGACAGTAGAATCACCCCCCACAGCCAGACTCTGATAGACTAGAGACAGTAGAATCACCCCCACAGCCAGACTCTGATAGACTAGAGAACAGTAGAATCACCCCCCACAGCCAGACTCTGATAGACTAGAGACAGTAGAAACCCCCCACAGCCAGACCTGATAGACTAGAGAACATAAGACTCACCCCACTCCGTCATCCTGTCTTCTAGTTCCACTTGAGGCCTGAACCATGTCATAAAACACTCCTGATATGTTCAATGTCTCCGGGACTGTAGCCAAATAGATAGAGAGAGAGAGAGAGAGAGAGAGAGCATGAAGAGTGATGAAACACATTGTAAGTTCATTCTCTCCTCTAATTAGTTTTCAGACAGAGAGGGTACATATGCAGATAGAGGGAACATACGTCTTTTGTCTAGAGGGATGAATGTCGAAACTCACTTTATTAACCGGTTCTGTATTTACACATAAACATTAGAAGCACTTCATTTGGTGCATGCTAAAATTAAACAGGTTGCCCCTCCATGTGTGGAGAAATAGACAACCACATAACACATTTTCTAAATCAGCAACGCTCTGTACACGAAGAATGCCCCACGCACTACATTTCCTCTTTCTGTCCATATGTGAAGCACTAGCAGCTGAGAGGACATGAAATTATAAATCTAGCGTGACCGAAATGCTACGCATGAATTTTCATAATGATCAATATTTCAAGTGAAGAATCCTTTTTTTACTTCCACCCAAGCCCCATTTCAGAGTGCACGCTCTGTGAGTGTTAGACAAATGAAAGCACTTTTTCCACAGTATAATTCTGATGTGTTATCTCCTTCCATTATGTGAACACGTACCACGCTTACGATGCATGCCGTGAAGGAGGAGAGGAGCTTGAGAGAGAAATAGAAAGGAAAGAGAGAGGGAGAATGAGAGAGAAAGTGAGAGAGAGAGAGAGCAAGGAAAAGGAGCACGTAAGAGAGCAAGAAAATGGAGAGAGAAAATGAAAGAGGGAGAGAGAGAGAGGAATGAGAATGTATACTAACTAGAATAATCATCCTCAAGGCAAAGCTAGTTAATATTAAAGTCCATTCATAACCTTTCATAGTGGAAGCCTTTAAATGGATATTAATCTTGCATGAAGGGAGATTTCTGTGATGAATTATGGGGACTGTGTCCAATGACTGCTCGTAATATACAGTTTTGTTCTGGATGTACAAGGCGTTCACAAGGGGACAGCACATGCATTCACACACATGCACATAGACACGCATTTAACATACCTATGCATTCACACACATCCATACACCAGTACGCATAAACAGTTTCTGTGGAATCTTATCTTTCACACTGATCAGGAAGCCATCCCTCTCCTTCATATTCTACACAGTGCCGTCTTAAAGTATTCAGACCCTTTGACTTTTTACACATTTTGTTATGTTACAGCCTTATTTTAAAATTGATTAAATAAAGAAATGTTCCTCAGCAAACTACACACAATACCAAATAATGACAAAGCGAAAAACAGGTTCTTAGAAATGTTTGCAAATGTATTAAAAATAAATAACAGAAAAACCTTATTTGCATAAGTATTCAGACCCTTTGCAATGAGACTCGAAATTGAGCTCAGGTGCATCCTGTTTCCGTGGATCAACCTTGAGATGTTTCTACAACTTGATTAGAGTCCACCTGTGTTAAATTCAATTGATTTGACATGATTTGAAAAGGCTCACACCTGTCCATTTAAGGTCCTACTGTTGACAGTGCATGTCAGATCAAAAACCCAGCCATGAGGCAGAATGGGGGTTGGCCACCCTCTCTGATTTGGTTATTTGTTTGGTCAATGTCTAATCGACCCTCCTGTCTTCTTCTATTGCGATTTTAGGCTGTGTTTCTGTATAGCACTTTGTGACAACTGCTTATGTAAAAAGGGCTTTATAAAATACATTATTGTTTACACTTCACTACCTCCTCTCAACTGTAAGAAACATGGATGCATGGAAACATGGATGCTGTCTTGACTAGAATAGATTCTTAGTTAAGAGGCAATCAGTGCACTTGGCTTTCGTTGTAATGAGAAACATTTATTGAAAGTTTGTGTTTTGGGCCAGATGCTGTGTCTCGATAGGATTGGAAGCATTGTTTGTATATGTTGTACTTCCAATTTGTGTGACTGTCCTTGTCTATCAGGGTTTTGTTACTTGTCATGTTTTTTGTGGACCCTAGGCAGAGTAGCTGCTGCTTCTGCAAAAGCTAATGGGGATATAAATAAACAAATACATTTGATTGATTGATTTGTTTGGCTACCCTCCTCTGCTCTTATGTTTGCTGGTTCTCCCTCTCCTCCTCCTCCAACACCTTGTCCTCCCTCTCTTCTCTCTCTCTCTCCCTGGCCATGTCTCCTAAGCTGTTTGACTTGACCTCTAGCAGTGTTGGTTCCTTCCCTTCTTCTCCTCTTAGTGAGAAAAGAGCAACACTGTAGCAACAGTAGACGTGAGTGTAAAAGCATTGCAACAACAGTAGAGGACAGTGTAAAAGCATTGAAACAACAGTAGAGGACAGTGTAAAAGCATTGAAACAACAGTAGTGGACAGTGTAAAAAGATTGAACAACAGTAGAGGACAGTGTAAAAGCATTGAAACAACAGTAGAGGACAGTGTAAAAGCATTGAAACAACAGTAGTGGACAGTGTCAAAGCAGCATTGAAACAACAGTAGTGGACAGTGTAAAAGCATTGAAACAACAGTAGTGGAACAGTGTAAAAGCATTGGAACAACAGTAGTGGACAGTGTAAAAGCATTGAAACAACAGTAGTGGACAGTGTAAAAGCATTGGAACAACAGTAGAGGACAAATCATTTGCTTCCAACTCATCTAGTGGTCTTCCTTTGTTGCTGAGGGACAGTTATTGTCCTCAAATAGACAACAGAAGATTGCATCGCCGTTTCCCCTCTAGCTCCCCAGATGTATGGGCTTAAATGAACTGGACACTTGTAGACCTATGCAGTTTTCACCCATGTGGACATATGTATTCCTATGACTACTTCTAGTATGTCCCACGTCCACCAGCAATGAAAAATAGAAAGCTTTATCGTGGAAAGTGTTCTCGTGTAAGGTTCTTCTGTCCATCCACAGACATATTGATATTACGCACTGATCCTATTGATTATGCATGTTCACTGTCTGGTCTGGTCTGGTCTGGTCTGGGCTGGGCCACTGCCCTCCCGAGGCAACCCTAAACTGGATGGTTAATGGGCCTTTCACCTCCCCACCCCCCACACCCAAAACAGTCTAACCCAACGTCATTGATTCCCACTCATCATATTGTTTAACATTGTCCGGCCAGGGCTAAAGGTCTCAAACTCTCATTTTCTTAAATGGGAAGTGTAATCAATATCGTTCTCACTCTCCGTGTTTTCCCTCCTCCACACATCCCCCTCCTCAACCCCATCCAATCTGTTCCTTATTTATAAGTAACTACTCTGACTTCAAATTGTCTGTCACATTGCACCCTATGGGACAGGGCAGAATAAAACTGATGCAGCACTAACTGACGTTCTTGTTCTGCCTGGAGTGGAAGGGTATATTTAACATGTAGCCATTAGCCAACCTCATTGATCTGAACCAGTGAGGGAGAAGGGGGCCACCAGCCAACGACTCCCATGTATCTTTCCTCCTTAGTCCTTAGTTTCTTCCTCCTCCTCCTCCTCTTCTGGATGTATCATCGGATAGCCTGCAGCCACACTAAATTCTGCCCGGCGACTGTAATGACTTGAGAATGAAATGGAGGTCAGGTGCAGGGAGCCACGGTACAGAACATAAAGTGGCTGATCAATAGGAGCGATTGAATTTGCCTGCTCGCATTAAGCACCACATCTAATACGCCCGAGTTCGTCGATGACCCTGCCATATCATTTAATTATGCTCCAATGTATTACAACCTGCTAAGCTAATTCATTTACATTAAGAGAATCTGTGTTTTCTGCAGTCTCTCTCTCAATTGGGGTTATAGGCCGGGTTTCTGTATAGCACTTCGTGACAACTGTAATCAATAATCAAAGTTGGGATAGACTACAGCAGCATTATCCTTCCTCATTATCCTTCCTCAATGTTCTCTAGAGTAACACCACATGGTGTATTAAAATACAATATGCTGCTGCTCCTCTTTCTGCGCTAGGCTACACAACACAACCACTTTGAGCCTTGCAGCTAGCTAGCACTAATACTCCTCAAGCTGTAATCAGTTCAGCCTTTGATTATGCTCCCAATCCTATAGACACAGCATCTGGCCCAAAACACAAACATTCAATAAATGTTTCTCATTACAATGAAAGCCAAGTGCATTGATTGCCTCTTAACTAAGAATCTCTTCTAGTCAAGACAGCATCCATCTTGTTTCTTACAGTTGAGAGGAGGTAGTGAAGTGTAGCCTCTTTTGTCGATTCAGGTTATTATGATTGTTCTCGCTTCGCTAATTCAAGCTTCCTTCGTGCCATTAAAGAAGATGGCAAGAATAAATCATTTAAGATGGCGCTGCGGTGGATAGCAGCCGTCTTACGGGCTCTTGACCAATTCTAAAATTTAGTCTGATCTTAACTTTTTGTGTACATAATGTCTCCCCCAGAATTTCTATGGCCAAAACCAGCTTCTGGACATCAGAACAGCGATCACTAATCTCGATTTGGACGAAAATGTATGCTTCAACAAGTTGGCAGCTTTGGATGTTCTTCTTAATCCGGACCAGGCCTTAAAACCTCTTATGGCTGCAACCCTTGTTCTCAATTTCCGCCTGAAGACATACCCTAATCTAACTGCCTGTAGCTCATGCCTAGATGCAAGGATATGCATATTCTTGGTATCATTTGAAAGGAAACATTCTGAAGTTTGTGGAAATGTTAATTGAATGTAGGAGAATATAACACAATAGATCTGGTAGAAGAAAATACAAGGAAATAAACATACGTTTTCTGTTTTTATTGTTGTAGCATCATCTTTCACATGTACTGGAATAGCCAAACAGTCAGATAGGATGCTGGGGACAATTTAGATGGAGAACACAAGAGGGCAACTGTAGTTGTTAGACTGATAACTTCAGGAATGGGTGAGCTACATGACATTTAGCATGAAGTCACCCAGGTGTCCCACACAAGTTGCCCAAATGTACCCAAGTGGCCGAATTGGTGAAATGACCTATAACTATATACAACAGTGCAAATAACTATATACAACATATCAAAAAGCAATTCTAACACACAAAAAAAATAATAAAAATGTTTTAAAAAATATTAGAAAAAATATTAGAAAAAAAATAAACAGGGGTAGAGCCTTTAGAAGTCCTCTACACAATATTTTGCTGCCTGTGCCATGTCCCATAGCAGTCTCTTTCTGATGTAAAGCAGAGGCAAACTGAACACGTGGTGCAGATGATGGGGGATTTCATGTGACACAGAACACAACGACGCCTCCATGCTGTGGCCTTTTGGCCCTGAGGCACAGTCATGCCTGCAGTAATGAACTGTGGCATACGAACACCACTGGAGGCAGGAGTAGAGGGGGCAGAGGTAGAGCGGGCAGAATGTGATGCAGTGGACTTTGTGCTATAGGCAGCAAGCTCCCGGATGAGCAGCTCCCTGAAGGCTAGCTGTGTGATGGGGGGCTGTCCACAGCTCTTCGCCATTTCCTTCTGCAGGATGAAGGAATTCACCACAGCAATGTCAATGAAGTGGTAAAACAATGTCTTGTACCACTTCTTTGTCTTGTGTAGAACATTGTAGTACCCTATCAGTGCGTCTGATAGGTCTACACCTCCCATGCTCTTGTTGTAGTCCTTGATGGCTGCAGGAATGGGGACATTTTTGGTGGTCCATGCACCCATGGCYTCTTTCACACGCCTACTGACATGGTCGCCATTGAAGGACTTGTGAATAGTGGAGCACATCACCACCTCTCTGGTGTCCATCCACTTCACAAACAGCAGGCCATCTTCACAGATCCATCGCATGGTACCCCGCTCAGCCTGCTTAGGCATGTCATTTACCTTTGTCTTTGCAGAGCCTGTCAAACCTTGCGGTGCCTCTCCTCCTGTCATTCTCCTCATCAACTTCTGGGTCACTGATGTGAAGCGCCCGTGAGATATTTAAAAACCTTGTAGAGGACATGACAGTGGGGGGGAAAGGCAGTTGATAGAGTGGGGATGTTTTCCAGTAATCCTTTAGGGTTTTGAACTTCACCAGCCCCATGTAAATTACCAGTGAAAGGTAGCAGAAAATGTCTGACATGGAAATGGGCTTCCATGCCTGTTTCTTTCCTGCTTGCTTCCTAGCCCCATACTTGTCAGTATTGCAAACAAGGGAATCAATAACTGCCCGGGCGAAAAAAAGTTGGAAAAGTTGCATCGGGCTATACTTCGATGTCATATCGAGCTGGGGTCCTGGTTGCCTTTTAGGTCTGAAAATTGGAGCACGAGGCTCCACATCTTCCTCCAGCACAGAGTGCCATTGCCCCTCTACCTCTCCGCCAGCAGGTTCCACACTTCCCTTCCTCCGCTTCTTTGTTACCCTCTTCCCACCTCTAGATGGCCGGGCGGGGGTAGGTGTGGAGCCGGAGACAGCAGGAGTCCGACTGGATGAACCCGCTTCAGTGGGGGATGGGCACCTTGGCACCAGAGGCTCCCAGTCGGAGCCGCTATCACTGTGAAAGAAAACATTAAAAAAAATATTTGTATTGTATGAGCCTTTTATCATCACATAAAATAAACAGATATGTATTGTATAGAATACTTCACTAAGGTGAAGTGCTGTTCCATTCAACTGCGGCCATTGTTGTGGGCCTGCCCTCCCCCCAACAGCACCCAATGGCTATTTCATATGGAAATAGAGAGGAGTAGCAGGCGCAGTGGCCATGTGTGTGTGCTTGCTGTTTTACTCCATTCCATTTGAATAAAAAATTGAAAATATATATATCTGACATGGTAATATATATATATATATATATATATATATATATATATATATACATACATACATACATACATACATACATACATACATACATATACACACACACACCCAAACAACACACACACACGGCCATGTGGCCATGTGTGTGTGTTTTATGTTCTACTCCATTCCATTTGAATAAAAAATTGAAAAATATATATCTGACATGGAATATACACACAATATATACATACATACATACATACATATATATACACACACACACACCCACCCAAAACAACACACACACACGGCCATGTGTTTTATGTTCTACTCCATTCGAATAAAAAATGGAAAATACATATATCTGACATGGAATAAATATATATATACATACATACATACATATACACACACTATGTATAGCCAATGTGTACTTTACACATTTCATCACACATTTCATTGCAAATTGCAAATAAAAAAAAATAAAAAAATAATATTTCAAACAACGGAATTAGCACTTACCGGTCCAGAATTGCGTCCTGTCCTTGCAGAAAAAGCTCCTCAATGTTGGAATCATAACTGTATTCCCTCACAGATTCTTCAAACAAAAATTCCGTCAATCTCGTCTATAATCTGGTGCAAATCTGTATATTTAGACTTGGATTTAGCTTTTCCAGATTTATTCGCTATGATGTCTTCAATGAAATCTTAGAAATAACACTTTACAAAAAACTACTTTCCAAACTTTACAAACAATGCCGTGCGTAATGAGCTCTGCTGCAACTAGTCCGAAGGTCTATGGCGAAAGAAAGTTTGTTACGCTTGCGTTCACAAACAAGGGATGGTGGTCCAACCCATAACATCACATACTGGCATTTACCTCAACTCATTGGATTTCAAGAAGATCTGTGGTCATTGGGCAGAAATACAGTCAATCAACGAAGCTTCGCCAGTATTACTGGTGCGCAAAGATGTCATTGCTTGTTGTCGTCAAATCAGCTCACTTCGGTCAATACTCCCCGCAAAAAAAACAGTTACGTCTGGCTGTGTTGCAAACATCCAGAGGATTGCAATGAAACCAACCATGACTAGATAAACYARTGTTTACTGTATGTAATTARGTCGAATGCGCCYTAAAAAGTTGATAGAGATGGAAYTCGCGAGGCAAACGMTWTCCWAAATGTTTCGTTTTAGACTACAAAAATTGATTTTATCAAAGAAAACGGCACTTTGTTTGATCACTGGGACCCTCGGGAAGAGAAATAAGAGCAAGATATRAGAATGTAAGTCATAATTTTACCTTCAGAWGTGAATTTGTCAAACSTGTCATGGCGGAAAATGMTTGTTGTTGTTGATCGCTCTTCTCAAACAAAAGCATGGCATTTGTTCTCTGTAATAGCTATTTTAAATCGGAAAACGTAGTTTGATTACCAAGATTCTAATCTTTTGAAGCATGTAAGACACCTGCATTTTCAAGAATGTTTAATGTTACGACGTTTTATTTTAGTTAGTCATTATGACATTTCCCCGGATGTTGTACCGATATCGGGCTTGCAGCCATAAGAAGTTAATCTTCAGGACTCAAAAGAGGAAGCAGCAAAAGAGAGGCAGGAGAGCCGGCACCCTGATGAGACTACGTCAGGGAGCAAATACACCGCCATTGCCCTGTGTTCTATTGGCGAATGTGCAATCACTGGAGAACAAACTGGATGAGCTCCGTTCGAGACTATCCTATCAACGAGACCTGAAAAACTGTAATATCCTATGTTTCTCAGAGTCGTGGCAGAATGAGAACATGGGTATAAATCTCGCTGGTTTTCCTACGTCTCAATCAAGACCGGACGGCAGACTCGGGTAAGACAAAGGGAGGAGGGGTGTGTCTCTTTGTTATCAACAGCTGGTGTGTTATCTCTAATGTTAAGGAAGTCTCAAGTTTTTGCACTCACATCTTTAGCCTGGATCCACTCCATTTCACATAATGCCGCTACAGATCCACAGATGACGCAATCTCTATTGCACTCCACACTGCCCTCTCCCACCTGGACAAAATAATACCTATGTAAGAATGCTGTTCATTGACTACAGCTGTGCATTCAACACCATAGTCCCCTCCAAAGCTCATCACCAAGCTTAGGACCAGGGACAGAACACCTTCCTCTGCAACTGGATCCTGGACTTCCTAACGGGCCAAGTTCCTCGGTGTCCACATCACTAAGGAATTAACATGGTCCACACACACCCACACAGTCCCCCTCAGGAGGCTGGAAAGATTTGGCATGGGCCCTCAGATCCTTAAAAAGTTTTACAGCTGCACAATTGAGAGCATCTTGACTGGCTGCATCACCACTTGGCACAGCAACTGCAAGGCACGACCGCAAGGCGCTACAGAGGGTGGGGAGAACGGCCCAGTACATCACTGGGACCGAGCTCCCTGCCATCTAGGACCTCTATACCAGGTGGAGTCAGAGGAAAGTCCCAAAATTGTCAAAGACTCCAGCCACCCAAGCCATAGACTGTTCTCTCTGATACCACATGGCAAATTCCTATTTACAATGACGGCCTACACCAGCCAAACCCTAACCCGAACAATGCTGGGCCAATTGTGCGCCGCCCTATGGGACTCCCAATCACGGCCGGTTATGATACAGCCTGGAACCGAACCAGGGTCTGTAGTGATGCCTCTAGCAATGAAATGCAGTGAGGCTCCTCCTGAAGGTTCGACTGCGGGGCAGGGGATTCCAGTCCCTGGTTGACTTGGAGGGTTATGGCCTGGAGGAGAGGTGCTGGGTCCCCGCTAGGGACATCCTACGACCCAGCCCTCATCACTGAATTCCACCGCTGGATTCCCAGGTATGCACCCAGTGTACAAAGTCTGGAACCAACAGGACCTTGAACAGCTTCTACCCCCAAGCCATGAGACAGCTAAACAAGATAGATAAATAGCTAATCAAATGGCTACCTGCTGCTGCTACTGTCTATTATCAATCATGTTGCCTAGTCACTTTAACCCTACCTATATGTAATTGCACTGTAGCTTCCTCAATTACCTCGTACCCCTGCACATCGAATCGGTACTGGTACTCCCTGTAAATAGCCATGTCATTTTTACTCGTTATTGTTATTCATTATTCACTGTGTATCTAATCCTCATGTCACTATTTTTATTTGTATTATCTTTAACTCTGCATTGTTGGAAAAGGACCCGTAAGTAAGTGTTTCACTGTTAGTTTACACCTGTTTTATATGAAGCATGTGACATTATTATTATGATTTTTGTATTTATTATTTGTTGTTGATTATATTTTTGAAGGGGCAGAATGAGTATTATTTGCTTAACTATGAACAAGGCAAGATAGCACAACCACCACCACTATCACCAACACTACCACCGCCACCCCCACCACATGCACCACCCACAACATCCATAGCAACCTTGACCTGCAATGTATGGTTCCATGCTATTCAGACTTTCTAGTCAATAGTTACTCATCTAAACTGGGCCCATATTCACAAAGCATCTTAGAGTAGGTTCCCCCTGTCCATATAATCTTACTCATGATGAGACAAAACGGATCATGTATCGTCACTTTTACTTATGAAGATCATCCACTGCCCTCAACCGTTAAAATATGTCCATAGGCCACACAGAGGGAGTGGGGTATACTTTATTAAACTAATGAGGGGAGAAGGTACAGTACGCTACCTGGTGGCAGACCATAATTATTGATTTTGCACTTCCTTCACTGGCATTATCTAAGCACCTACCTTGGAGAGCCGTTTGGATGGGCGGGAAATAAATCCTTGATATTGTTAAGCATTATGAGGGCTTAATGCTTTACACGTCTCCTCGCCCTAATAGAATAGCCTCCTCAATCCCCTATGATAAATCCTGGCATATTTTGGGACGGGGACAGACCCTCCCCTCCTCTTCCTTACTTCCCTCCCTTCTCCCTCCTCCCTTCTCTGGCAGTAAACTGCTACAGTGGTGATTAATGAATGCTACTGCAGAGACTAACATCCCACTGGGCGCACAATATCATTTCAACGTGGATCATTTTGTAATATTAGGTTGAGACGTTGATCAATGAGATTACAACCTATATTCACCCACTCAAAAAGACAGCCAAAAGTGAGTTGAATTTCCAATGTCTTGTCGCTGTGATTTCGACCATATAAAGCACAACAATTTCCAATGGAAAAACGATGTCTGATATTTTTTGTTTAGTTTCAACTATTTAAAAGCACAGCAAAGTTCAAATGGGAATACAATGTTAGATATTTTGTGCATTTACACAACATATTAATATGTATATCACTGTGATTAATCTAATAGCAGAACCAAATAACCTGTATTGCAGTTGAGATTAAAGAATATTACTACATCAAATCAAATCAAATTTTAAATGCACTTTAAAGTTTGATTTGATTTAGTCCTATTCTTTTAACTTAGATTTTTGGTTGAGATGGAGATGTGAATCCAACATATCAATTGTTAATTTGTAGAAGACAGACTAAGTTGGTGGCACAGACGGAACTTATCCAAACAGAAGATACATCCTTCAAATGTTGATATTTGGTTGTGTTGACAACCAATCACAATTCAATATAAATAAATTAAAATGTAAATGTAAGGACCGACGCCGGACAGGAGAAGCAGGTATGGGGAGTCAAACATTTAATAGGGAATGGACATGGAACGAGACAGGAACAGCGTCAGCACACGGGTAACACAGACATATGACAAACAATGCAGCAGCAGGGAACAGAGCTGGGGAACTGACAAATATAGGGGAGGTAATAAACAGGTGATTGAGTGAGTCCCGGTGAGTCCAATATCGCTGATGCGCGTGACGAGGGAAGGCAGGTGTGCGTAAATAATGGTGGGAGGAGTGCGTAATGCAGGGCAACCTGGCGCCTTCGAGCGCCAGGGGGGGAAGAGCGGGAGCAGGCGTGACAATACCCCCCTTTAGGGGCGCCACCAAGGCCGTCCCAGCTGGGCAAGCTGGCTTGGGGTAAATTCCCCACAAACCTGCAGGGGCGTGGGAGCCTGTCGAGCCGGCTGAGGCATAGGAGTCTGACGATCCGGCTGAGGCATGAACGCCTGTCGATCACGCTGCGGCGTGGAAGCCCGATGATCCGGTGGATCATGACGTGGGATGGGAACCTGCTGAGCCAACAGAGGCAAGGAAACCTCTCGAGCCAGCTAGGACGTGGAAGCCCGACGGAACCCCGGTTCCATCGGCGGTGGAATCCAAGCCTAACGTCACCAACAAAACAAGAAAACTCCTGGGCCGGCTGGGCGAACAAGACCTGACAATCCGGCTGTGGCCCGACATGGGATGAGCGCCTTCCGAGCCAACCGGGGCAAGGATCCCTCTCGAGCCAGCTAGGGCGTGGAAGCCCGACGAGCTGGCTAGGCACCTCCGTTCCATCGGCGGCGACCCAGGACCGATGTCACCACCAACCGGAACGCCAGTACACCCCGATGCTTCGCATGATGGCGTCGGGATTCTGTAAGGAGTGACGCCGGACAGGAGAAGCAGGTACGGGGAGTCAAACATTTAATAGAGAACACAACAGGAACAGTGTCAGCACACGGGTAAACAAGGACATATGACAAACATCAATCCCGAAGCAGGGAACAGATCTAGGGAACAGACAGATATAGGGAAGGCAATAACACAAGTAATAGAGCTCAGCTGAGTCCAATGAGCGCGGATGCGCGTGACGAGGAAAGGCAGGTGTGCGTACTGATGGTGGCTTGATTGTGTAATCCTGGAGAGCCTGGCGCCCTCGAGTGCCAGGGCAGGAAGAGCGGGAACAGGCGTGACAGTAAAATCAACCAGTGCTTAAAACCCTAGGCCTATTGTACTATCTACTTTTAGTTGAATTCTGGGTTGAATTGATGTAATAGCTGTTGAATACTTTCAAATGCTATATATGCCTAAATAGCATCACTGATGATAAATGATTGATACCGTTTGGTCACATTTTATTTACTCTGTTAAATCTACCCTTTGGAACAACCTTGATAGCAACAGTGAATCTATTTCATGTTTAAGTGAGCTCTCTCAACAATCATTCTCACAATAGCACATTGGTAATACTCAGTGACAAATATTATAGCTAAGCAGCGCATGGTTAAAACCCTGGATGGGATATCGAAAAGGATAGCTGTAGATAGATACATTCTCCAGTAGGAGGTGCTGTTCAGCCTATTTTTATATACGTCACGTCGCAATATGTTGACAAATTACATTGAAACAATGCTAATTCAACCAAATTGTGCCAAGTGGGATAGTGCAGAGATCTCGAGAGAGAAAGGAAACTCCTCACAGCTTTGGAGAGACTCTCTCAGACAATCTTCCACTCCTCGGGGGAGAGAGCTACAGGACTCTGGATTATGACTCTGGGCTTTGGACTGTAAGCACTTTTCAAAATGGATACCCCTCCTCCCTATTGTTATGGCTCTCCATAAAGTTATACTTGAGCAGAAGGGGGTGGTGGGGGCTAACTTGCATTTGCCTCAAAATGCAATGGGTTGGTCGTTGGTCGCTCATAACTCAATGAAAAAGTGCTGAGCCTAGGGTTGAATGTGAAAAGGGAACATCTGGGATGCTATTTTCTCCTGTACTAATGTGCTGGTCTCTTCACAGTTGAACCATAGTGCTCCAGCCCAGGTCTATTACAGTGCTGCAGTACTGTGTCATAGGCCTACCTGTGGCGCAGTGGTCTAAGGCACTGCATCTCTAAGGCACTGCTGGTTCGAAGCCAGGCTGTATCACATCTGGCCGTGATTGGGAGTCCTAAAAGGCAGTGCACAATTGGGCCAGCCGGGGCAGGCCATCATTTTAAATAAGAATTTCTTCTTAACTGATTTGCCTAGTTAAATATAAATGAAATGTGATTAATGCTGCAGTAGATGTATGGTTAGAATTGGGGCTGGTTTTTCTGGCAGAGAAGAACCAGTAAAGTGGACAATACAAGGCTATTTGTCAATGTGAGGATGTCAGGTTATTACAGTAATCACAGAACGTTTCTGTCAAGTTTTACTTTGGGAAACTAAGCTGCACTGACAACCACATCCAGAACAGTTCTTTGAACCGTAGTAACTTCAGGCTGCGGAGACGATTCAGTGAGTCTTCGTCAAATTAGAGAGCAACGAGGCGTGAAAGGAGGCTTGCATTTGACAATTGAATAAGCAGTAGCGGTGCGTGGGTAAAATCACAGAGGAATCCAAGCCAGAAAAAAAAGCCATATTACAACCTATGTGTTGTGATAACTGCGTTGTTTGCTCTATAACCTGTTAGTTCATGTGCCTTGCGACCGTATTATACAGTGCATTCAGAAAGTATTCAGACCACTTGACTTTTTCAAAATTTTGTTACCTTATTCAAAAATGTATTCAACAATTTTTTTCGTCATCAATCTGCACATAATACCCCATAATAATCTATTAAAAATAAAAAACTTAAATATGACATTTACATAAGTATTCAGACCCTTTACTCAGTACTTTATTGAAGCACCTTTGGCAGCAATTGCAGCCTCGAGTCTTCTTGGGTATAACGCTACAAGTTTGGCACACCTGCTTTTGGGAAATTTCTCTTATTCCTCTCTGCAGATCCTCTCAAAATCTGCCAGGTTGAATGGGGAGCGTTGCTGCACAGCTATTTTCAGGTCTCTCCAGAGATGTTAGATCAGGTATAAGTCCGGGCTCTGGCTGGGCCACTCATAGAAATTCAGAGACTTGTCCTGAACCACTCCTGCGTTTTCTTGGCTGTGTGCTTAGGGTCGTCGACCTGTTGGAAAGTGAACCATTGCGCCAGTCTGAGGTTCGGAGCACTCTGGAGCAAGTTTTTTTTCAAGGATCTCTCTGTACTGTGCTCCGTTCATCTTTCCCTCAATCCTGACTAGTCTCCCAGTCCCTGCCGCTGAAAAACAGGTTCACCGTAGGGATGCTGCCAGCTTTCCTCCAGATGTGACGCTTGGTATTCAGGCCAAAGAGTTCAGTTGGTTTCATCAGACCAGAGAATCTTGTTTCTCATGATCTGAGAGTCTTTAGGTGCCTTTTGGCAAACTCCAAGTGGCCTGTCATGTGCCTTTTAGTGAGGAGTGGCTTCCGTCTGGCCTCTCTACCATAAAGGCCTGATTGGTGGTGTGCTGTAGAGATGGTTGTCCTTCTGGAAGGTTCACCTATCTCCACAGAAGAACTCTAGAGCTTTGCCAGAGTGACCATCGGGTTCTTGGTCACCTCCCTGACCAAGGCCCTTCTCCCCCGATTGCTCAGTTTGGCTGGACGGCCACCTCTAGGAATAGTCTTGGTGGTTACAAACTTCTTCCATTTAAGAATGATGGAGGCTACTGTGTTCTTGGGGACCTTCAATGCTGCATTTTTTGGTCCCCCCCTCCAGATCTGTGCCTCGACACAATCCTGTCTCGGAGCTCTACGGAAAATTCCTTTGACCTCATGGCTGGGTTTTTGCTCTGACATGCACTGTAAATTGTGGGACCTTATATAGACAGATGTGTGCCTTTCCAAACCATGTCCAATCAATTGAATTTACTACAAGTGTACTCCAATCAAGTTGTAGTAACATCTCAAGAATGATCAATGGAAACAGGATGCACCTGAGCTCAAGTTCGAGTCTCATAGCAAAGGGTCTGAATACTTATGTAAATATTTACACACATTTGCAAAAATGTCAAAAAACCTGTTTTCGCTTTGTGATTATGGGGTATTGTGCGTATATTGCTGAGATTTAAAACAATATTTAGTCAATTTGAGATAAGGCTGTTAATGTAACAAAATGTGAAAAAAGACAATAGGTCTAAATATTTTCTGAAGGCACTGTATAGGCCGAATCCGCGACAATAAGAAGATACTGTGGCAAAATAAATTAAACTTTGTTTCATCACAAAACCAGAGAGAAACCTCTGTCCGGTGAAGTCCACAAAGCATATTGCATTTAACGAACAGTTACATGGACTACAGCATGGTCAAGCAAGTTAATGTTTCTGACATTTTCAAATCACTAAACAACTATTTGTCACGATCGTGTGGAGGAGAGACGGACCAAAACGCAGCATGTGGAAAATAAGCCATCTTCATTTATTATAACGACGAAGATGAACATGAAACGAAACACTTATACAAACTATACAAAAACAACAAACGACCGTGAAGCTACAAACGCAAGTGCACACACAAACTACTTACGTTCAACATAGACAATTCCCCACAAACAGCTAAAGCCTATGGTTGCCTTAAATATGGCTCCCAATCAGAGACAACAATAACCAGCTGTCTCTAATTGAGACCCAATTCAGGCAACCATAGACTTTCCTAGATACCTACACTCAACCATAGACACAGCTAGACTTCTATACTAAACATAAACCCAACTACTCTAATAAACCCCCTAAACCTTACAACCACCCTAGACACTACAAAAAACACATACATTCCCCATGTCACACCCTGACCTAACTAAAATAATTAAGAAAACAAAGAATACTAAGGCCAGGGCATGACACTATTGACTTAGAACCATGGAGAGTTACCACAAGTCATAAAGAAAACAGGAACTGCCTCCACTTTTCCAGCACCATTTCAACTTAAACATTTAAACATCATTAAATCACCTCTGCTTAGTGTAATACAGTGACAACTAGAAGATACCAAAATATATTTAGTACAATCAACGTAAGCTAAATATGATGTGGCTGTCCATTGTTCTGATTTCTGCGTGTGTGTGTGTATGTGTGCGCGCGTGCGTGCAAGTAGGAAAAAACATGTTAACTCACCCTACCTGTAGAGAAAAGCCAATGCCATGATCGCCCTCTCTTTCATGTTGACGACATGGTCTATCACTCTGTCTTGCAGTACACACTTTTATTTGTGTTGTCCTGCTACCTGGCTAAAACGCTTGCTCGCTAGCCTATCATCATTTCATGGTCAACGTTAGCTAGTTAACATTAGCCTTCTACATCTAGCTACATATTGAACTTCCATCCTCTCAGGCCAGGGGCACAGTGTATGAATTTATGATTGGATCAGAATCACCGTTATAATCATTGGCCAGAACGGAGAATTAAGTAAAATCACAAGTCCAAATCCGTATCTCCATCCATGGCTAATTTCAGATCAAATCATATCAAATCAAATTTTATTGGTCACATACACATGGTTAGCAGATGTTAATGCCAGTGTAGCGAAATGCTTGTGCTTCTAGTTCCGACCATGCAGTAATATCTAACAAGTAATGTAACAATTTCACAACAACTACCTTTTACACACAAGTGTAAAGGAATGGATAAGAATATGTACATAGAAATGTATGGATGAGCGATGGGCGAACGGCATAGGCAAGATGCAGTAGATGGTATAGAGTACAGTATATACATATGAGATGAGTCATGTAGGGTATGTAAACATTATATAAAGTGGCATTGTTTAAAGTGACTAGTGATACATTTATTACATCCAATTTTTTATTATTAAAGTGGCTAGAGATTTGAGTCAGTATGTTGGCAGCAGCCATTCAATGTTAGTGATGGCTGTTTAACAGTCTGATGGCCTTGAGATAGAAGCTGTTTTTTAGTCTCTCGGTCCCAGCTTTGATGCACCTGTACTGACCTCGCCTTCTGGATGATAGCGAGGTGAACAGGCAGTGGCTTGGGTGGTTGTTGTCCTTGATTATCTTTTTGGCCTTCCTGTGACATCTAGTGGTGTAGGTGTCCTGGAGAGAAGGTAGTTTGCCCCTGGTGAGCCTTACGGTTGTGGGCGGAGCAGTTGCCGTAGCAGGCGGTGATACATTCCGACAGGATGCTCTCGATTGTGCATCTGTAAAAGTTTGTGAGTGTTTTTGGTGACAAGCCAAATTTCTTCAGCCTCCTGAGGTTGAAGAGGCGCTGTTGCACCTTTTTCACCACGCTCTCTGTGTGGGTGGACCATTTCAGTTTGTCCGTGATGTGTACGCCGAGGAACTAAAAACTTTCCACCTTCTCCACTATTGGCCCGTCGATGTGGATAGGGGGATGCTCCCTCTGCTGTTTCCTGAAGTCCACGATCATCTCCTTTGTTTTGTTGACGTTGAGTGTGAGGTTATTTTCCTGACACCACACTCCGAGAGCCCTCACCTCCTCCCTGTAGGCCGCCTCGTTGTTGTTGGTAATCAAGCATACCACTGTAGTGTCGTCTGAAAACTTGATGATTGAGTTGGAGGCGTGCATGGCCACGCAGTCATGGGTGAACAGGGAGTACCAGAGAGGGCTGCGAACGCACCCTTGTGGGGCCCCAGTGTTGAGGATCAGCGGGGTGGAGATGTTGTTTCCTACCCTCAACACCTGGGGGCGTCCCGTCAGAAAGTCCAGGACCCAGTCGCACAGGGCGGGGTCGAGACCCAGGGTCTCGAGCTTAATGACGAGTTTGTAGGGTACTATGGTGTTAAATGCTGAGCTGTAGTCGATGAACAGCATTCTTACATAGCTATTCCTCTTGTCCAGATGGGATAGGGCAGTGTGCAGTGTGATTGCGATTGCGTCGTCTGTGGACCTATTTGGGCGGTAAGTAAATTGGAGTGGGTCTAGGATGTCAGGTAGGGTGGAGGTGATAGGATCCTTGACTAGTCTCTCAAAGCACTTCATGATGACGGAAGTGAGTGCTACGGGGCGATAGTCATTTAGCTCAGTTACCTTAGCTTTCTTGGGAACAGGAACAATGGTGGCCCTCTTGATACATGTGGGAACAGCAGACTGGGATAGGGATTGATTGAATATGTCCGTAAACACACCAGCCAGCTGGTCTGCGCATGCTCTGAGGACACGGCTAGGGATGCTGTCCGGGCCGGCAGCCTTGCGAGGGTTAACACGTTTAAATGTTTTACTCACATTGGCTGCAGTGAAGGAGAGCACGCAGGTTTTGGTAGAGGACCGTGTCGTTGGCACTGTATTGTCCTCAAAATGAGCAAAGAAGTTGTTTAGTTTGTCTGGGAGCAAGACATCAGGGTCCGCGACTGGGCTGGTTTTCTTTTTGTAGTCCGTGATTGACTGTAGACACTGCCACATACCTCTCGTGTCTTAGCCGTTGAATTGCGACTCTACTTTGTCTCTATACTAGCTTGTTTGATTGCCTTGCGGAGGGAGTAGCTACACTGTTTGTATTCAGTCATGTTTCCGGTCGCCTTGCCCTGATTTAAAGCAGGGGTTCGCGCTTTCAGTTTTGCGCGAATGCTGCCATCAATCCACGGTTTCTGGTTGGGGAAGATTTTAATAGTTGCCGTGGGTACATCACCGATGCACTTGCTAATTAACTCGCTCACCGAATCAGTGTATACATCAATGTTGTTGTTCGACGCTATCCGGAACATTTCCCAGTCCACGTGATCGAAGCAATCTTGAAGCATGAAATCCAATTGGTCGGACCAGCGTTGAACAGACCTGAGCACAGGCGTTTCCTGTTTTAGTTTCTGTCTATAGGCTGGGAGCAACAAAATGGAGTCGTGGTCAGATTTGCCGAAAGGAGGGTGAAGGAGGGCTTTGTATGCGTTGCGGAAGTTAGAGTAACAATGATCCAGAATTTTGCCAGCCCAGGTCGCGCATTCAATATGCTGATAACATTTCGGGAGCCTTGTTTCAGATTTGCCTTGTTAAAATCCCCAGCTACAATAAATGCAGCCTCAGGATATGTGGTTTCCAGTTTACATAGAGTCCAATGAAGTTCTTTCAGGGCCGTCGAGGTGTCTGCTTGGGGGGAATATACACAACTGTGATTATAATCGAAGAGAATTCTCTTGGTAGATAATGCGGTCGGCATTTGATTGTAAGGAATTCTAGGTCAGGTGAACAAAAGGACTTGAGTTCCTGTATGTTGTTATGATCACACCACGACTCGTTAATCAAAAGGCATACACCCCCACACTTCTTCTTACCTGAGAGATGTTTGTTTTTGTCGGCGTGATGCGTGAAGAAACCAGGTGGCTGTATCGACTCTGATAACGTATCCCGAGTGAGCCATGTTTCCGTGAAACAGAGAATGTTACAATCTCTGATGTCTCTGTGGAAGGCAACCCTTGCTCGGATTTTGTCTACCTTGTTGTCAAGAGACTGGATATTGGCGAGTAGTAGCTCTGGAGCGGTGAGCGATGTGCCCATCTACGGAGCCTGACCAGAAGACCTCTCCGTCTACCCCTTCTGCGGCGCCGTTGCTTTTAGGTTGCCTGCTGGGATCAGATCCATTGTCCTGGGTGGTGGACCAAACAGAGGATCCGCTTCGTGAAAGTCGTATTCCTGGTCATAATGTTGGTAAGTTGACTTTGGTCTTATATCTAATAGTTCCTCCCGGGCTGCATGTAATACGACTTAAGATTTCCTGGGGTAACAGTGTAAGAAATAATATATAAAAAAAACAAAATACTGCATAGTTTCCTAAGAACGCGAAGAGATGAGATGCAACAATTCAAGTTGTTTCTGTCAATGATGTATGCTCTCGATGCATTGTGTTTGGAGAAAAGCTAAATCCAAGCTTGCTTCCCGTGACAATTCTTTTGGGTGCGCCAGGACCATTCACAGTTGAGCTCGCTCAGTTTAGCTCAACGTTGATTGGCTATTATTTTATCATTTTTTTATCAAGGGAGGCCAAATGCTTGCTGGCTTTCCTCACATTCAATGCTACGAGCGGCAACAATGTCATTCTCTTTTGGACCAGACAGTATCAGATAGATGGCCTACACATACAGAGAAAGAGAGGCGCTGTTTCGCTCGATTGTATGCTTTCACCGGTGAGATACATCCAGCATCTTGCAAATGAAGGAAAATTATTATGAAACACAGAGTTATTATTTATTTTCTATATTTTTTTATCGGTAACAGTTTTGGGGAAGCCTGGCTTCCCTTGGCATCAATGAATACACACCACTGGCAAAAAGTTCATATGGTCAGTAAATTCAATCCTAAACCAGAATGCTTTGCAGAGGGAAGTACAAACACCCTCATAGTGTTCTACTTTCATCAGTCAATGAATGACAGCTGCTAGACTCTCTCCCACATTACATAACTCAAGTTCATTCTCTCAACTGATCCCGTTACCATGGAAACACCCCACCTATCTTCACCTTGACGCTTCACTCTTCTTTTGTACACTTGTCACTCAGGTGCACCTGTCCATCACTCACCTCCAGGTTATTCAGTAGACCTGTGGTTCAGACAGGCAGAAGCCACCATCTGTTGAGAGATGGATCTGATGTTTATTTCTGTTTATCACACACACACATACGGACATGATGATAAGATATAGAACAGCATGTTTAGGGAAAGGAAAGGAATGATCATGGGAAACATGAATAAATATTATTTAAGCTCATACTGAGCCATGAGACCTTGTGTCTGTGTCTGTTTCTACAGTATGCATGGATGTACGACTGTTGTAACAATACACTGTCTCTTTATTCTAAGCCCTGCAAATGAACATGAATGACTGACTGAGGAAAGGCATCATTACTATTCCGGGCACATTCGTTGACAAACAGCCATCTCCAAAAACCCTGGCGCATAATAAGATGTGAAATATAATAAGCAGAGATGGCGCAAGGCAATTTCAAAATCAATTTTTTTCTCTCTTTCTCTTTCTCTCTCCCTCCTTCTCTCTCCTCTCTCTCTCATTCTCTTTTTGTCACTTTATCTCTCTCTCTCTCTCTCTCTCCTACTGGTCTTTCTCCCTCCTTTTCATCATATTTTTGTTTTATCCATCCAAACGTTGTTTCCATCAGATGGGTGTCCCTCGGCTCCTCAACGATCATTCAGAATACTGACGTCTATGATTAGTTCTCTTTTCACGCTCACCCAACTGACAATATCAAAATAAAGGAAAGGCAATTTGAGATTTTCCAAGAATATTGGATACATTTTTTTACCCCCCTAGATTACAGAGAATGATATCGTATTTTAATTGATAGACAACGATCTTTCAAATGAAAGACTTCTCACTTTTTTGAAGTTTGGAATAAAAAAGGAGAGAGAAAAAATCTGAAAGGAAAGAAAGAGAGTAGACAAAATGTGATTTGGTGGCATAGTCAATCTTAAGGTTCTAACTTTTTTCAGGAGTGTGAGTAGAGGGAGATATTTCCATATTTGTAGTTGGAGGGTCCCATGTTGATTCAGCATGTGGGGGCATGCCATGATTAGGAGGAAGAGGAGAGGAGTACACCCACACTGCCCCACTCTGAGAGAGAGACACTAGGGTAATTGACTTGCATTTGCGTGAGTGAGTGTATGTGTGTGCGAGACTGTGTTTGTGTGTATGAGAGAGGGTGAGAGTGAAAGATATAGAGGGACTGTGTGTGTGGTGATGTGTGGGTGGTGTGTGTGTGTGTGTGTGTGTGTGTGATGAATGTGTGGTTGTGTGTGTGTGTGTGTGTGTGTGTGTGGTGTGTGTGTGTGTGTGTGTGAAGGTGGTTGTGTGTGTGTGTGTTGTGTGTGTGTGTGTGTGTGTGTGTGGATGTAGTCCTTGGATGATGTGTTGAACTCAAAGACTTTGAGTCTACAGCATCAGATTTTGTAGTATGTCGTTAGACACCACATTAACTCATGTCTTGCTACCCTTAGGCACAGGTAAGTACAGGTTTTGGCGTCCAAGTCTGAATTCATCCAAAACTACTACCTGTGTAATTTGCCTGGTATCACTCCTAAATCAAGTTAACCACACCGCCCACAGTTGCCTTCTAGTGAACACAGACAATTTGATGATAAGCCTACTGTGAACTCAGATGATTGGTCTACAGTTTCATTATGGATGGCCAGTAGAACACTGTTGTGTCGGCTCCTCGTCCCCCAGGGGCCCTCCTGCTGCCAGCTCCCAGCTGCTGGGGTATTATGTCTTATAAAAATGGATGTGCTCTCAAATAACGCACAGGAGGGGTACAGGGGGGCGGCACGGGGACAGACGGGGGCGGCCGAATCGCGTTACCACCCTGTTATCGACCGCTGCAGGCCGAGCTGGCCAAGCTCATCTTCCAGAGGTAGACACAACATTAATAAAGCATTTGCAGAACCATTCCTCCTAGATAAGGATCTGTGTGCTGGAAAACGAGAGGAATGGCTTTCCAGTATATTGGTGAATATATTCCTTATCTGCAAGGCGTTACAATCCGGGAAAATAGCTTTCCATCATAATGTCTTCTCATTCCCGTTTTGTAGAATAAGCACAGACGCGGGATTTCAAAACATTTGTTAACAATCCACTGGAAGAGAAAAACTTCAGATGGAAGATGGAAGCAAGGGTTAAAGTTCTCCATCACTGCGTAATGTGGATACTGGATATTTTTGTTTGTTGAGATGTGCAGTAAAAATCTCGGGCGGATAGTTTGGCAATGACATAGCCTAATACAGACAGAAGCATGTCTGTTCTACGAAATACATTCCCAAATAAATGCATTATCAAATATTTAATTTTCTCTGTTATGCTCTGTGCACTGAACTGACATGCACGATTGTTGATGACACTCCGATGTTCAGATGAAAGGAATGCGCACTACAGCAGAGCTCAACTCAGACAGCGGTAGCCTACAGTAGCTGCTGACAAAGTAATTCAAAGCCTATACTTTATCACTCGGGATGTACATTTCCAGTAGCTCTTTTTCCCCCCATGTAATGTTGTTGTTAAAACAAAATCAGACAATCCCATGGTGGAATAGTTTACCTATTTAAATTGTCAGCTTGTTGTTGTGTGTTCTATACAAGATAAATATTCATCTTGAGGTGCATTCAAGTTGCGAGAGCCGTAGGAGGGAAACATGTATTCTGACAAGCAGTCAATGCACAACAATTGTTAACACAATCTGGGGGAAACACTTTTGAAAGCAGTTCATGCAAATGTATTTGGAAAGTAGTTTTGGCCTTTGTTAATAACAAAAAAAAAGAGGGGGATCCCAGTTTTACGTTGCTGCCACATTTATTTCTCTACTCCTTCAATTGCGCATGTCATCTTTCTACAAATGCAGTTTTACAACCGGGGTTCAACCATGGTTTAGGCACAGCTGCTCAAAAGAGCTCTTAAAGGGGCAATGTCGTCTTAAAAGGGCAAAGACATACTTTACAATAGAAACAAATTATGTATATTTTCATATATGTAATTCATATTAATAATAATAGCAATCAGGATGTTGTGTCAAATGTGGTAAATGCAGATGGACAAACCCCATGCTTCAGCCCATGTATTTATAGCCACTATGCTGCATCAGTTGATACAGTTGATAATGTAGATAGACAAACCCCATGCTTCAGCCCATGTACATTTTATAGCCACTATTCTTCATCAGTTGGGCTACAGATGATAATGTGTATTACTAATAGGAGATCTGCATAGCCTATATGCATGCACGGTCCAAAATGTTCAAATAATTTAAACATTATTTTTACCAATATGTTATTGGGCCCATTTCTGTGAAGTGGAAATTATATTTTAGATGGTGTTAGCATCATTGTATTTTCTTAAATTTTGGAGGGGAATGGATTTTGAAAAAGTCATCAGAACTGAGCTTCTCAGTCCTTCTGCTTAAAAATGATTCCGGACCCCATGACGAAGGGGACGTGAATTGGTCAACCTCTCAGTTTAATACATGTACAAAATTATCCTCTTTCCCTAAAAGCATGATGGTCATGACTTTCTTACGTGAAAGGGCAGGTTAACTTGGCCCCAGACAATCGATCGGAGCTCGACTTAAATTTCAGTCATGGGATTTTTTTGTTGCTTTGATGTCATGTTGACAGAGGCTTTGCCTTCTTCAAACATATTCTTTCAAGCACCAAACGCCCTAGTAGCACGCACAATTGAATCCGGAAAAGCCAAAAGGAAAAAGAAAACAAATAGAATTTCCCATATTTGTTTAGTTTTATCCACTTCTAATCTACCCTTGGGGTTGCTGGTTTTAGTTATGTGGATGAGAAAGCCTGCTATGATATTTAATACAGCCATATCCCCACTTGGGCCTGCAGATATAGTCCAGTGAAATCAGAGGCTTAAGTAAAATACCCAGGTCTAATCACATGTTTCTCTTCTGTAAACATCGATCCCACTTGTCTAACACTTCTCTAAAAGCAAGAGCTTTTACGTTTGGTGTTGTTTTTGATGTTACAAAAGAGCGGTTCAAAGGTAAGTGAATTGCATTGATCCCTCAGGGCCCGAGAGAGAAGTAAAGAGAGAGAGAGGGAGAAGGAGCCATAACCTTACTCTTTTTATATAATCTTATGCTTTTTTACTGGAAGTGGGAGTGGAGTGGACTGAAGTGTACCGTAACAAAGCGAGGGGTGGGAGTGATGAGAGAAGAGGAGGAGAAAGGAGAGGAGTGCCCTTAAGCACATGGCAGCGCTTGTTCTTTCAGTTTTTATTTAAAGCATGAGTCCGCCCCTATACCGCCCCAATTCTTGTGGAGTGTTTTCACTTTGAAAAAAAAGCAAGGGGGTTGAGCCCTGAGTCGCCTTGGGCTGGCCTTCTGGGCAAGGTGTTTCTCTTTGCACTAATCCCACTTACTCTAACGACCCTGCTGCCCCGGCGCTGGAAAGGAAATGAAAGTCACTTACAAGCTAAAGTTACAGCCACCAGAAACGAACAGAGCAGATGAAGCAAACAAGCTAGCTGGCTAGCTAACTCACTTATTTGCAGATACCTTCAGTGTCCGGGTAGTGGGGACAACATAAACAAGCATCATTTTCGGTTCTTTGGTCTGAATCAACTCGACCCCAAAAGGGAAAAAGAAGCAAGAAAAAGACTACCAATGACCAATCCAGAAACTGGATAAAATTGGAATTAATTTTGAAAGGTGGAAAAGTGACGTTGAAATGGCCACCGGTCTCAAGGACTGGTAGGTCAGGGACCGTACGTTATTTATAATGAGGGACACCTGAAGAAAATCTGAGGTCTATATGCACTTGTAACTTTTTTCACTTTCTTTTATTCATTTTAATTCCATGATATTGTTGTTACAAAATAGATTTGAATTGACTGTGATTAGGGCATGGGAATATAATTGCATTGCTCGGCTAAATTAACAAACTAGGCATGCATAGCTCACCTTATGATCCTCAAGACAAAGACTGGCCAAACTTTTTTGTTTCATTATTATTTAATTCTTAGTAAGAATTTTTTATTTAATTTCATTTTATACAGCCTAAATGCAACATTTCTAGGCATGCTGTTGAAGTGCTAAGCGCTCCTGCCAGTCTGTAGCATGTCACATGGTTCACAATTTATTTATTAAATGGCAGGCTATAGCCTTGAAATAATAATAATGTAGCCTAAATAGTACATTTTTGTTCCTTCTTAGGCTACCGGGCTTGATCCTGACTGATCTAGAGTTAGTATGTTATTTAATAGCCTGTTGAAATGTCGAACGTCAATTGATAGTGACAGAATCACACATTACTCCCCAAGCAAAGTACATTTTTGGTCTCCTCAGCTATAGAAGGCTTCTTAGGGATAGGGGGCAGTATTCGGAAGTTTGGATGAATGAGGTGACCAAAGTAAACTGCCTGTTACTCAGGCCCAGAAGCTAGGATGTGCATATAATTGTTAGTATTGGATAGAAAACACTATCCAAAACTGTTAAAATAATGTCTGTGAGTATAACAGAACTGATATGGCAGGCAAAAACTCGAGGACAATCCATCCAGATTTTTTTTTTCAGCTCACCCTGATTACTATGGCTGTCAATGGGAATATAAAATGAATACCTCCCAGATTGCAGTTTCTAGGGCTTCCACTAGATGTCAACAGTCTTTAGAAAAAGTTTCAGGCTTGTGTTTTGAAAAATGAGCTAGAATTGGTAGTTTTTGTAAGTGGTTTCCATTTTGGCTGTAGTGTTTGTAGCGTGTTCTGGTGAGTGCGTGTACTTTGTTATTTATCTTCTATAATGACAATACTATTCTCTGTCTTAAATTTTTATAAATTATTTACATATTAGGGTACCTGAGGTTTGATTAGAAATGTTTGACATGTTTGGAGAAGTTCATTGGTAACTTACGGGATTCATTTGTATGCATTTTGAACGAGGGAAACCGGTGGATTATTGAATGAAGCACGCCAGCTAAACAGACTTTTTGGGGATATAAAGAAGGACTTTATCGAACAAAAGGACCATTTCTTATGTAGCTGGGACCCTTGTGATTGCAACCAGATGGTTGCAAAGGTAAGTGATTTATTTTATCGCTATTTCTGACTTTCGTGACGCCTCTGTCTGGTTGGAAATGTATGTAATGCTTTTGTGTGCGGGGCGCTGTCCTCAGATAATCGCATGGTGTGCTTTCGCCGTAAGGCCTTTTTGAAATCTGACAAAGTGGCTGGATTAATAAGAAGTTCAGCTTTTAAATGATGTATGACACTTGTATTTTCATGAATGTTTACTATTACGATTTCTGTAATTTGAATTTCGCGTTCTGAAATTTCACCGGATGTTGTCAAATCGATCCCGTTAACGGGATCCGAGCCGTAAGAGGATTTATAGCGCAGCCTCTGAATGTCATAGAGACAAACCAAAGATATCCTAAATGCATCGGAGTCACTGGTGTACCAGACACCTTTGCAACCCCCGCAGGGCATTGATGTCTATTTTATTTTATTTAATAAATAATTTTGACAGTAACCCTATAAAAAGTAATTCATAAACCTTTTAAAATGTCCATATGTACAATGAAGCTAAGTGGTTTTTTTGGGGCTTCAGTAATGTGACTGAAAAAAGTACCTCAGGCCTTGAAAAGAAAATGTTTTACTGATTGAACGTATAAGGGGCAATCGGTGAACAAATGCTGTAGTCAAGGCTACGACGGCACCTGTGTAATAAGTGGAGCTTACGCAGGTATTTAAAAGCGCATATCAGACCGAGAGACTTATGCATCTTAGGTAGTTCTGTATGAGTTTTAATTTGGAAAACAATCTCTCCGCAGAAGCGACAGTTACAGGGATGGTAAAAACAGCTTGATTGCCATAGAAACATCAGGAAAACTGGGCAGAAGGGAGTTGTGCTTCAAATACAGCATTTCTGCAAAATCTTTAAATTGAGCCTCTCATTCTCCTTAATTGCCAACCTCAACAGGTTACAGAAAAATATTAAGTGTATAGGTAGCCCTGGGACAGGTCGTCTGGATACTGGACAGTCAATAAATTGGCAGACGCAAACATATTATCCCATTTAGTGGACATCAGTTCCTGAGGGCTTGAAAAAAATACGGTTTACGATTTCGTTCATATTGGTGAACCGGCGTTTAAGTTGTTAGGTTGCAAATATCAACAGTCCCTTATCTCTGGCATATCTTGGCATGCATCGTTCAAGACTATGTTTAACCCTTGTGTGGTGTTCGGGTCTGTAGAACCAATTTTCAATGTTTTCTAAAATAAAAATTATATGTCTTGACGTTACTATCATTAATGTGTTTGACTGTTATTTTATCAAATCAGTTAACTATGTTTAATTATTATTATTATTACGATGATTAAATAAATAATGTAACACTTAAGTCATTAGTAATCTTGTATTTAACGAGTTACTATCTCCCGACTAAATATCTTTTACATCAGTCACAGTCAATCCATTAATTGTTATTTACCTCATCAGTCTCATTCTAAACGTCATAATATCCTATAAATCTGCACAAACCCTTGTCTCCATGATGAATTAGCTTACACAAATTGGCTTAATTATTTATTTACTAACTAACTAAATAATCACAGAATTACATAAACACACACAGGATAGATTAAACATTGATTACTACATAATGCAATGAAAAGTCCCTAGTGGACTAACCCGATATGACGGCTTGTTACACTGAAATGAAAGGGGGGGGGGGAGAGTGGGAGGAGGAGAGACAAAGGAATTCAACTATCGTACATTCTGTTGAATAATATGCTCATCGTAAATGTGGATATTTAGCACCCTAACAACTGCTCATTCGGATTTAGAAATGCAAAGTACATATTTATGCTTGTATGTCTTTGTCATCTCTCTCTGGTGAAATCAGTCGGTGGCGAGTAGTTCATCAGAAAATCTCTGGTTGTGTAAGTCTCTGGTTGTCCACCAGAGGTCACAATGTACTTAGTAGTTATAGCTTCTTGGTCTCGGAGTTTCTGTGAGAAAGAATCTTCCAGAGGTGTACCCAGCGGTGTTCAGCGGGCCTTGTCCTTCACTCTGTTTGTTTAGAATAGATACCCTAGAGTAGGGGTGGGCAACTCCAGTCCTCGAGGGCCTGATTGGTGTCACACTTTTTCTCCATTCCTAGCAAACACAGCTAATTAATCAACTTGCATTCTAAACTGAAGATCACCATTAGGTGATTATTGGAGTCAGGTGTGTTAGCTGGGGCTGGGGCAAAACTGTGACACCAATCAGGCCCTCGAGGACTGGAATTGCCCACCCCTGCCCTAGAGATACTTATAGTGGTGAGAGGAAATTGTTCTTTGTCCCTTGTCTTTTGTCGATTTTCCTAGGGTAGCAGTGCATAAACAGCTGCAGACTGAATGTTCTTTTATAGTTTCAGAGGGTCTTTCCATTTTCTGGTATTGTAGCCTTTAAACCCTTTTTGAACGTATTCAGCCTGCTTTGCACGTATACTGGTCTTTAGTTTTAAACAATTTCTCAGCCATGTAGCCACCGCTCCACGCTGTCTGGTCTAATGTACATTTCGTTAGGAGTCTTTTTATAAACACTTGGGGAAAAAGGGCATTCCCACCTTCTGTCCTAATGTCTGTGCTCACGTGGGCGTGGTTACTAACTAGATAAAACTTTACATGCATGACAATTCTCATTTAGAAGGCAAAAATCACATTTCATCTTACAAATAGTTTCATATTTAATCATGTAAGATCCACAACATTTAGATGTAAATCTGATAACTGGGATGTATACATTTGTAGAGTTACCATTATTTGGTTATACCGTCATTAATGATATCACAAAACAACAACTGATCTGACATAATTGTTCTTTAAGTCCCTCCCAACCAATTCCAACAATCTTGTGTTGGGATTATTGTTTCAATGTTTGATGTTTTATTTGTATTTGTATTTATTATGGATCCCCATTAGTTGCTGCCAAAGTCTGTTCTGGACTTGGGGACTGTGAAGAGACCTCTTGTGGCATATCTTGTGTGGTATGCATAAGGGTGTCCGAGCTGTGAGCCAGTAGTTTAGACAGACAGCTCGGTGCATTCAACATGTCAAAACCTCTCATAAATAAAAGTAGTGATGAAGTCAATCTCTTCTCCACTTTCAGCCAGGAGAGATTGACATGTATGTTATTAGTATTAGCTCTCGGTGTACATCCAAGGGCCAGCCATCCTTTTTTGTGGCACCTGACCACACTACTGAACAGTAGTCAAGGTGCGACAAAACTAGGGCCTGTAGGACCTGTCTTGTTCATAGTGTTGTTAAGAAGGCAGAGCATCGCTTTATTATAGACAGACTTCTCCCCATCTTAGCTACTACTGCATCAATATTTTTTGACCATGACAGTTTACAATCTAGGCAGTTTAGTCATCTCAACTTGCTCAATTTCCACTTCATTTATTACAAGATTTAGTTGAGGTTTAGGGTTTAGTGAGTGTTTTGTTCCAAATACAAATACAGTTGAAGTTGGAAGTTTACATACACTTAGGCTGGATTCATTAAAACTCATTTTTCAACCACTCCACAAATTTCTTGTTAACAAACTATAGTTTTGGCAAGTCAGTTAGGACATCTACTTTGTGCATGACAAAAGCAATTTTTTCAACAATTCTTTACAGACAGATTATTTCACTTATAATTCACTGTATCACAATTCCAGTGAGTCAGATGTTAACATACACTAAGTTGACTGTGCCTTTAAATAGCTTTAAAAAAAATGGCAGAAATTATGTCATGGCTTTAGAAGCTTCTGATAGGCTAATTTACATAATTTGAGTCAATTACAGGTGTACCTGTGGATGTATTTCAAGGCCTACCTTCAAACTCAGTGAGTCTTTGCTTGACATCATGGGAAAATCCAAAGAAAACAGCCAAGAAATTGTAGACCTCCACAAGTCTGGTTCATCCTTGGGAGCAATTTCCAAGTGCCTGAAGGTGCCACGTTCATCTGTACAAACAATAGTACACAAATATAAACACCATGGGACCACGCAGCCGTCATACCTCTCAGGAAGGAGACGCGTTCTTTCTCCTAGAGATTAACGTACTTTGGTGCGAAATGTGCAAATCAATCCCAGAACAACAGCAAAGGATGCTGTGAAGATGCTGGAGGAAACAGGTACAAACGTATCTATATCCACAGTAAAAACGAGTCTTATATCGACATAACCTGACAGGCCGCTCAGCAAGGAAGAAGCCACTGCTCCAAACCCGCCATAAAATAGTCAGACTATGGTTTGCAACTGCACATGGGGACAAAGATCGTACTTTTGGAGAAACGTCCTCTGGTCTGATGAAACAAAAATAGAACTGTTTGGTCATAATGACCATCGTTATGTTTGGAGGAAAAAGAGGGAGGCTTTCAAGCCCAAAAATACCATCCCGCGAAGCATGGAGGTGGCAGCATCATATTGTGGGGGTGTTTTGCTGCAGGAGGGACTGGTGCACTTCACAAAACAGATAGCATCATGAGGATGGAAAATTATGTGGATATATTGAAGCAACATCTCCAGACATCAGTCAGGAAGTTAAAGCTTGGTCGCAAATGGGTCTTCCAAATGGACAATGACCCCAAGCATACTTCCAAAGTTGTGGCAAAATGGCTCAAGGACAACAAAGTCAAGTATGGGTGTGTTGACAGGCATAGCAATGTCGGCGTATGCATATGACGTCTCTGTGATGGTCAGGAATGGGAAGGACATGCAGGCACTAGAGACTAGTCTGAAGGTGTACGAGGGAGCTCTATAAACTACCGCTGAGGGTTTAATGAAATTAAATGAGGATGTATCATTAAAGAAAGACAACATGTTAAAAGTCTCTCTCTCTGTCCCCTCTCACTCTCTCTCTGTCTCCAGCCCCTCTCTTTCTTTGTTCACTGTCTATCTCTCTCGTCTGCCCTCTTCATCATCCTTCTCTCTTCCCTTCTTTTTCATTCCTCTGTCTATCTCTCTTTCTCTTTCTCGCATTCTTTGTAGCGTCTCACACTAGTCGGTGTCTCTGGTTGGCTCTCTGTATCACCCCCCCTCCCTCTCTTTTCTGAGCTGCAGTCTGCAGTCTGCCTTCCTCTGTACGGTACAGTGGTAATAACAGTAATCAACATGATGGTAATGAACAGGAGAAGGTTCTCCATCCCTGTCTCTCTTTCCATCTGTCTCTCTCGTTCTCTCTGTCTCTCTCCCCCCTCCCCCCCTCTCTCTCTGTCTCTCTCTCTGTCTCTGTAAAGGAGTGTGTAGACAACACACACGTTGGAGCCAGACAAGGTACAGCAGGCAATATGAATTATCCATTACAAATCAGAGGTTGGCAGCGTGCAGGTAGGTAATGTTTATGCGTCACAGAGCTGAGCATAAGTCGTCCTTGATTATACACAAGAGCTACATTGTTTCTCATTGACTCATGAAACATGAGAACAATCCACAAATGACAGTATATTCCATTGAGTCACTAAGTCAATGGACTATATCTTCTGTAGGAAAAAGGGTCTAGCTGTCTCAAGGGGCTAGTTCCAAGGTTTCTTCCTTCTTCCTTTAATACCCATATATTTGCATTATCTCTTTTGCCTCAGGCATTCTCTTAGGCGGCTCAGTACTGGGTCTATTCAGTGGCTCTCTCATTGTAAATGGCGGTAGAGAGATGTTGCTGAGCTGAACTGGGATTCATTCTGATAATATGAAGTGTATTCTCATTATCATGATCAGAAATGGAGTGTTATGATGTATTATAATGGGGTGTAATGACGGCCTCTTTGCAGTCTATCTCCACATGCACTTTCACATACTGGTGTGTAATCAGACCTGGGTCAGATTAACCTCAGGGAGCAGAGGAGAGCCTATCCCTCTACTCTGTGATCTCTCGCTCTCGCGCTCGCTCTCGCTCTCACTCTCTCTCTCACTCTCACTCTCACTCTCTCTCTCAATCTCCCAAATGCCAACACTACTACGCCATCCTCAGCTGTTTCCTCACCACCAATCAGCTGCTCATCTCTCTTCTGCTCCCTCTCTCCCTATTCCCTCTCACTCATTCTGCCTGCGTCCAAATGGCACCCTATTCCCTACGTAGTGCACTGTTTAGACAAGAGCCAATAGGGCTCTGGACAAAAATAGTGCACAAAATAAGGAAAGTAGTGCCATTTGGGACACAGCCTCTGTCTCTAGCTTTGTCTCTTTTCATTCTCTCTGTCATTCCCTATTTTTTCTTAGGTCTCTGTCTTGAATCCTATTCAGCTTATTTCAGTTTAGTGTGGCGTCAAAGTAAAGGTAACTGGAAGATGACAAACCCGTCTGTCCTTGTAGTGAGAGATTTCATGTTGCATAGCTCTGCTGACATGCGTATGTAGTGAGATTCTGTTGCTGTCTGCTACTGTATGTGTGGATCTTCATGGTGCGCTCTGTACATGCTTGTGTGAGAGTTTCTGTTCGCATAGTCTGCGATAGTGGTGTGGAATTAGTTGTTGCTCTGCTGACAGCGTGTAGTGAAAGTTTTGGCATGTAGCTCTGCTAACTGCGGTGTGTGAGAGATTCATGTTGCATAGCTCTGTAACATGCGTGTAGTTGAGATCTCTGTTGCCATTGCTGCACATGGTGTGTGAGAGTTCATGTTGCATAGCTCTGCTAAATGCGTGTAGTGAGGATCTCATGTTGCATAGCTTGCTAACATGCGTGTGAGGAGATTTCATGTTGCATAGCTCTGCTAACATGGTGTAGTGAGAGATCTCATGTTGCTAGCTCTGCTAACATGCGTGTAAGTGAGAGATCTCTGTTGCATAGCTCTGCTAACATGCGTGTAGTGAGAGATCTATGTTGCATAGCTCGCTAATAGGTGTCAGTGGGCAGATGATCATGTTTGATAGGCTTGCTAACTTGACTGTGTGAGGATCTCGTAGTAGCTTTGTTTCAGCTTGCTAACATGGTGTAGTGAGGTCATTTGCCGGTACTCTGTGCTAACATGCGTGTAGTGAGAGACTCATGTTGCAGTAATGTCCATTGGATTGAGATCTCTATGAGCTCCTGACTTCCCTTAAATTACTGAGGTGATAGTTCTTGATATCTCGCCCTGTACGCAGTGCATTGTCATCTGCGAGTTAACCAGATACATAGATATGTTTATGGAGGTATGATTTGAGTGTCTCTTATGCATGTGTGATGCATATTTCTGAGTGAGTTATGCTTTTAGTGTGTGTGTGTGGTGTGTTCCTGCCTCCGTGCACGTGTGTGTATGTGTGGTGTGTGTGGTGTTGTGTGTGTGTGTGTGTGTGTGTGTGTGTGTGTGTGTGTGTGTGTGTGTGTGTGTGTGTTGTGTGTGGTGTGTGTGTGGTGTGTGTGTGTGTGTGAATACCCTCTGGTGTGACTACATAACAGCACCGGGCTGCCTGGTCTCAAAGCCCAGTAGTCGGACATGAGTTCGTGCTGAGGTGCACTGACAGGCACCTCCCCCTGTTTAAAATCCACCACACAGCCTGTCTCTCCCTCTGACAATCCACCACACAGCCCACATCTCTGAACCCTGGTTGGGTGGGTGCACACACACCATTGGCTATAGGAAACCACCCACGAACAAACACACACGAACGCACACACCCACACACCCACCACCACCAACTCAGCACAACACCACCCCACCCACACACCACACAGCCAAAACCTCACACACACACACGTTTGTTCATGTGAGGGTTAGCCCAGGTAGAGAGTGTGAGTCTTGGGGGGGCTTGGTGACTACCGAGGGGGTGACAGCTCTGTGAATAGAGAAAATCACTAACCTATCCTGATGAAAGGCTGCAATTAGGTTAAACTGTGTTTAAGACTAACACACACACTAATGCACACGCACGCATGCACACAGACACACGCGCTGACGCACACACACACATGCGCACGCACACACACACACACACACACACGCACACAGATTGTGGAGATTACTGTGTTAGAGCACCCTCACAGACACCTCCAACCACAAAGGTAATTCTAGTCATTTGGGTGAAAGGTTACGGTAAAAGGCTACTTATCCTGTCAATTATCCATCCAATAATCAACTAGATTAGAGGCAGGAAGAGGGCTAACGGGTAAGTCTATTTGAATTCTATGACTTTTTGAACGTACCCCTTTTGATTTGAACAAAGCTTTGCCCATTGTAGAAGTAGTCAGAAAGTGAGATAGACGATGTGCTTAAATTGGATCCGTTTTGCGTACCTCGCCATATCATGAGACATCTATGTCTTCATAAATGGAAAAGATAAACTGTTGAGTTAGATATAATTTAAAAGCCTGCAAATAGCGTTGTCAAACAATTTTACAATTAAAAAAAAAACAACTAAAAACTATTTGATATATTTTAAGCTTTAATTAATTATTTTAAGCCAATTATCTAAAAACGCGTGAACTCAAATGTTTTCTTATTCACATATGTTGTATCTTAGACTGTACTTTACATAATCTGAGGTTTTTGTGTTGTGCTGTCATCGGTTGAGACACAACATGCTCTTGAATACAGGGTTGGTGTCATTTTGACCATAGAAATATAATTCATAGAATTTACTTATACCTTCAGACCACTGCAATTTAGCTGGTACACCAGTTACGTTTAAGTTGAATTGGAAATGCTTACTTCTAATTATTACCAAACGGTGGCTGCCGGTCCACCCACCGTCAAATGTCAACTTAAATGGTCGTGTCTGTTGTATTATCTATATCTCTATGATTTCAATAGGTTTCCTATGGAGGCTGGACAGTATAATTTAAAACAACAGATATTCCCATTCAAATCAACATTCTCTGATGTGTGGACATCCACCTATCTTTGTGATACCATTTGATAGTTGACATTTCAATTTAATTCCCATTTTAGTACATTTATCAGACAAAATATTATACCCACACTGATTTCAAAGTATGTTGTGTCTCAACTCAAGCCAGAATCACACATGATTGTGAAAGACACGACTAGCTTATTGGAAATTCATGACACACAAACAAATGGATTCTTTTAGTGTGCAGTACACAATGTTGTATACAGAATTTCAATCACAGATAGAGACAGTAATTTACTTAAGACAGAAATGATAGGAGGGAGGTTGATTGGGGAGGTTGGGTGGGTGTATAATGCAACTGTCTAGCAGCCCAACTGTTGAGTGTTTGAATCTCATCACAGACAACTTTAGCATTTTCGAATAAGTAATTTGTGTCTATTTCACAGTAAGCTGTAATAGTGTGCTGGCAGGCACAACACAACACCTCAGATGATGTTTAACAGGGTCTAAGCTACAACAACCCTAACCCTAACATTAACACCTAGCCTAGCTGGCATTAGCCACCTACCTAGCATACCTTACATTAGCCACCTGGCTAGCCTTCCTAACATTAGCCACCTGGCTAGCCTTCCTAACATTAGCCACCTGGCTAGCCTTCCTAACATTAGCCACCTGGCTAGCCTAGTCTAAGGGTCTAAGCTAGAACANCTAACATTAGCCACCTGGCTAGCCTAGTCTAAGGGTCTAAGCTAGAACATATGTGAAGATGTTAGGCGATTTTTGATAACTGAGGTTTAAGGTTTAAAAAAAATGACAATAATAAAATAAAATAAACTGTTTGTTAGCTTTTAAATGATCTCAATCTCAAAAGTTTAGATCTTCGAGTGACGAAGACATGGATGTCTCGCATGGTGAGGTATGCTAAATAGGACAACTTTGAGCACCTTTATCTCCTGAATGTTTTGGTTTTCAGGTCCAAAAAGTCACTTTCTGACCTCTTCTACAATGGGCAAATATGTATGGAAGGTTTCGTTAAAATCAAAAGGGGTGCAGTCAAAAAGTCATTGAATTCAAATGGATTTATCCTAACTAGAAGTTAATTGAATTAGACTTCACACCATGGCTTGTCTCAACCACCTACTGACACACTGTATTTCACCAAACACTTTCAAGTACACACTACTGCACTTCACATTTTACTCAATGTATAGCATTCTAAATGTACAGCATCGTAACAGCACATTGTAAAGGAACAGTGCCTCTTCATCAAAGAAAAGACAAAGGCTTGGGGTGAACAAGGGAGAGATTCATTGGAAACATATAGAGTAAGGGAGAAAGTCAGTGAGGGAGGGGGTCTCTGTCATCATCCTCTCTTCTCCATTTCCCTGTTTCCCTCCCTGTGTTGTGTGTGTGAAGAATGTGTGTGCGGCGGTAATTGTATATTGGAAACGCCACAAATGACCGCTGAGGAGGAGTGATGGTGTCATTACAGCAGGCACCCCCTCTCTAAAGCAGCTTTAGAGAAATAAAAATGTCTGGGATTTACATGGAACACTGAGGAAGACACACAGAAGAGATGTGAGATAGTCCCAAAAAGACACATGCTCCCTGTTAAACTCT
>NC_036846.1:4429470-4431452 GCF_002910315.2 Salvelinus sp. IW2-2015
CCACCACCACACACACACCCCCATAAACATGAGTTCCCCCAGCTAATGTGAATATAAATATTACATTAAAAAAATATGTGTCTCAGGGTAGAATTTCCTCTGTTGGATTGAGGCCCTTATTTTCATGGCCCTGGCAGTTCATAGTGAGGATATAATAAGGTCTCTGGTTGACATGTTACAGTTTTTAACAATCACTTTGGCACTAATTTCAGAACCTTGTGGTCATTTTTCAAAACTCTAGACACAAAACTCAAAACGGTCATCACTTGTAACACAGGCTGTCCAATGTTCAAAACACTGCATTGTGCATTCATATCGTTAAAGAAACCTTGCACTTGCAGAATTATTGGTTCAAATAACTAATTTGTCATGAAATACCTTTGGACCATTCATTTAGATCACCCACACACAAGATACCGATTGTTTCACTGTGTAGTTGTTCGTACAATCATTAAATATTGTAGTACAAAATATGTGATACATGTTTCATTATGCTACTACACCTAAATACATCACTGTAAAAGGACAGTAAAGAGAATACTACAGACACAGTAGAATCATTGAACAAAATATGACATTTATTGATGAAATACAATAAAATCACAACATAGGTTTCTTTGAATCAAAGCAAAAATAATTAGCTACAAAAAAAGAAAAAACAGTTAAAGGTCAACTGCAGTGTTCCTCACCTGGCTTACTGTAAAAAGAAAAACAAAAGATTGATTACTGTACTTCTATATTTACATCAACCCTGTCTTGTGGATTTGGCCACAGGTTCTCATCCACATCACAATGGATGTTTTCATTAGCCAAACATCTTGGGAAGAATCTTCGGGCATGGCGAATCCAGGCCTGACACTGGTCTGCCGTGATGTCATTGCATGCGACATCCATGGCCAGGAGAAGGGTGGCTTGTTCGTGAGGGCGCCTATCACATACCTTCCACCTCCATGTGGAGAAAAATTCCTCAATCGGGTTAAGGAAAGGAGAGTATGGGGGTAAGTATAGGGTGGAAAATTGTGGTTGGGCCTGAAACCATGCTTGCACCATTTGAGCATGGTGGAACCTGACATTATCCCACACAATGACATAGGTCATGCCATCTGCTCCACAGACCTAATTTAGCTCATTTAGCTCAAGGACGGTTACATTCGAACAGCGAATCATGTGGCTGCCTGCAACTCAATATATAGAGTATATAGAGTAGAGAGCTTTAGATTTTGTTCGACCAAACATTAGAACAGGCAAGATGAGTAATCTAAGCAACTTTGACCGTGGTATGATTGTTGATGCCACACATGGTGATTCCAGCACCTCAGAAACAGCTGCCTTCATGGGATTATTACACACTACAGTCTCTAGAGTTTACAGAGAATGGTGCGATAAACAAAACATATTCAGTGAGCGGCAGTTCTGTGGGCAAAACACCTTGTTAATGAGAGAGGTCAGAGGATAATGTCCAGACTCATTCAAGCTAACAGAAACGCCACAAATGCTCAAATAACAGCTGTTTAAAACAGTGGTGTGCAGAAGGGCATCTCTTAACGTACAACACCGTGAATAATTCAGGCTGTTGTGGAGGCAAAAGGGGGTCCTACCCAGTACTAGATAGGTGTACCTAATAAAGTGTCCGGTGAGTGTACAGTAATGTCAAATCTGAAAACATGGTCTGGAAAAGTGGTACATGGGACCATAGAAACAGTGTCTGATAAAGAATGATGATGAAATATTACATCCATAGATAATGTAGTCCAATTGGTTCATGTTCCACGGTAATTGGTGTCAATGGATCTCGTTATCCTGGAACTCATGAGCTAAACATGGAATATTGTTTGTCAGTTTCCATAAAACTATGCATTAAGAGTAATGCAACAGTTACTTATCATTTTGAGCAGTTGTATCAATTGATAGTTAAATCATTGTAATGAAATGGATAGACAGTCATTTCAGATGTAATGTGTGAATTGCATTTTGAAATGGTA